>NW_026610933.1:145000-146301 GCF_029499605.1 Hyla sarda | reverse complement strand
TGTAGGATGATGATATATATATATATAGTGTTATGTACTGTCCTGTATATAATGTATATAATAGAATTAGGTATATATCCCCTGTGTAGGATGATGATATATATATATATAGTGTTATGTACTGTCCTGTATATAATGTATATAATAGAATTAGGTATATATCCCCTGTGTAGGATGATGATATATTATATATATATAGTGTTATGTACTGTCCTGTATATAATGTATATAATAGAATTAGGTATATATCCCCTGTGTAGGATGATGATATATATATATATATAGTGTTATATACTGTCCTGTATATAATGTATATAATAGAATTAGGTATATATCCCCTGTGTAGGATGATGATATATATATATAGTGTTATGTACTGTCCTGTATATAATGTATATAATAGAATTAGGTATATATCCCCTGTGTAGGATGATGATATATATATATATATATATAGTGTTATGTACTGTCCTGTATATAATGTATATAATAGAATTAGGTATATATCCCCTGTGTAGGATGATGATATATATATATATATAGTGTTATATTACTGTCCTGTATATAATGTATATAATAGAATTAGGTATATATCTCCTGTGTAGGATGATGATATATATATATAGTGTTATGTACTGTCCTGTATATAATGTATATAATAGAATTAGGTATATATCCCCTGTGTAGGATGATGATATATATATATATATATATAGTGTTATGTACTGTCCCTGTATATAATGTATATAATAGAATTAGGTATATATCCCCTGTGTAGGATGATGATATATATATATATATATATATATATATATATATATAGTGTTATGTACTGTCCTGTATATAATGTATATAATAGAATTAGGTATATATCTCCTGTGTAGGATGATGATATATATATATATAGTGTTATGTACTGTCCTGTATATAATGTATATAATAGAATTAGGTATATATCTCCTGTGTAGGATGATGATATATATATATATATATATATGTGTTATGTACTGTCCTGTATATAATGTATATAATAGAATTAGGTATATATCTCCTGTGTAGGATGATGATATATATATATATATATATATATATATATATAGTGTTATGTACTGTCCTGTATATAATGTATATAATAGAATTAGGTATATATCTCCTGTGTAGGATGATATATATATATATATAGTGTTATGTACTGTCCTGTATATAATGTATATAATAGAATTAGGTATATATCTCCTATGTAGGATGATGATATATATATATATATATATATATAGTGTTATGTACTGTCCTGTATATAA
>NW_026610933.1:0-140000 GCF_029499605.1 Hyla sarda | reverse complement strand
CTCCTATGGGATAATAATGATCAGTATAAGAGATAAGTCTGTGCAGTGTTATAGTCTCCTAAGCGATAACAATGATCAGTATAAGAGATCAGTGTGTGCAGTGTTATATTCTCCTATGGGATAATAATGATCAGTATAAGAGATCAGTGTGCGCAGTGTTATAGTCTCCTATGGGATAATAATGATCAGTATAAGAGATCAGTGTGTGCAGTGTTATAGTCTCCTATGGGATAATAATGATCAGTATAAGAGATCAGTGTGTGCAGTGTTATAGTCTCCTATGGGATAATAATGATCAGTATAAGAGATCAGTGTGTGCAGTGTTATAGTCTCCTATGGGATAATAATGATCAGTATAAGAGATCAGTGTGTGCAGTGTTATAGTCTCCTATGGGATAATAATGATCAGTATAAGAGATCAGTGTGTGCAGTGTTATAGGTCCCTATGGGATAATAATGACCAGTATAAGAGATCAGTGTGTGCAGTGTTATAGTCTCCTATGGGATAATAATGATCAGTATAAGAGATCAGTGTGTGCAGTGTTATAGTCTCCTATGGGATAATAATGATAAGTATAAGAGATCAGAGTGTGCAGTGTTATAGTCTCCTATGGGATAATAATGATCAGTATAAGAGATCAGTGTGTGCAGTGTTATAGTCTCCTATGGGATAATAATGATCAGTATAAGAGATCAGTGTGTGCAGTGTTATAGTCTCCTATTGGATAACAAGATCAGTATAAGAGATCAGTGTGTGCAGTGTTATAGTCTCCTATGGGATAACAATGATCAGTATAAGAGATCAGTGTATGCAGTGTTATAGTCTCCTATGGGATAATAATGATCAGTATAAGAGATCAGTGTGTGCAGTGTTATAGTCTCCTATGGGATAATAATGATCAGTAGAAGAGATCAGTGTGTGCAGTGTAATAGGTCCCTATGGGATAATAATGATCAGTATAAGAGATCAGTGTGTGCAGTGTCAAATCCCCCTATGGGATAATAATGATCAGTATAAGAGATCAGTGTGTGCAGTGTTATAGTCTTCTATGGGATAATAATGATCAGTATAAGAGATCAGTGTGTGCAGTGTTATAGTCTCCTATGGGATAATAATGATCAGTATAAGAGATCAGTGTGTGCAGTGTTATAGTCTCCTATGGGATAATAATGATCAGTATAAGAGATCAGTGTGTGCAGTGTTATAGTCTCCTATGGGATAACAATGATCAGTATAATAGATCAGTGTGTGCAGTGTTATAGGTCCCTATGGGATAATAATGATTAGTATAAGAGATCAGTGTGTGCAGTGTTATAGGTCCCTATGGGATAATAATGATCAGTATAAGAGATCAGTGTGTGCAGTGTTATAGGTCCCTATGGGATAATAATGATCAGTATAAGAGATCAGTGTGTGCAGTGTTATAGTCTCCTATGGAATAATAATGATCAGTATAAGAGATCAGTTTGTGCAGTGTTATAGTCTCCTATGGGATAACAATGATCAGTATAAGAAATCAGTGTGTGCAGTGTTATAGTCTCCTATGGGATAACAATGATCAGTATAAGAGATCAGTGTGTGCAGTGTTATAGTCTCCTATGGAATAATAATGATCAGTATAAGAGATCAGTGTGTGCAGTGTTATAGTCTCCTATGGGATAACAATGATCAGTATAAGAGATCAGTGTGTGCAGTGTTATAGTCTCCTATGGGATAATAATGATCAGTATAAGAGATCAGTGTGTGCAGTGTTATAGGTCCCTATGGGATAACAATGATCAGTATAAGAGATCAGTGTGTGCAGTGTTATAGTCTCCTATGGGATAATAATGATCAGTATAAGAGATCAGTGTAAGCAGTGTTATAGTCTCCTATGGGATAATAATGATCAGTATAATAGATCAGTGTGTGCAGTGTTATAGTCTCCTATGGGATAATAATGATCAGTATAAGAGATCAGTGTGTGCAGTGTTATAGTCTCCTATGGGATAACAATGATCAGTATAAGAGATCAGTGTGTGCAGTGTTATAGTCTCCTATGGGATAATAATGATCAGTATAAGAGATCAGTGTGTGCAGTGTTATAGTCTCCTATGGGATAACAATGATCAGTATAAGAGATCAGTGTGTGCAGTGTTATAGTCTCCTATGGGATAATAATGATCAGTATAAGAGATCAGTGTGTGCAGTGTTATAGGTCCCTATGGGATAATAATGATCAGTATAAGAGATCAGTTTGTGCAGTGTTATAGTCTCCTATGGGATAACAATGATCAGTATAAGAGATCAATGTGTGCAGTGTTATAGTCTCCTATGGGATAACAATGATCAGTATAAGAGATCAGTGTGTGCAGTGTTATAGTCTCCTATGGGATAATAATGATCAGTATAAGAGATCAGTGTGATCAGTGTTATAGGTCCCTATGGGATAATAATGATCAGTATAAGAGATCAGTGTGTGCAGTGTTATAGTCTCCTATGGGATAATAATGATCAGTATAAGAGATCAGTGTGTGCAGTGTTATAGTCTCCTATGGGATAATAATGATCAGTATAAGAGATCAGTGTGTGCAGTGTTATAGGTCCCTATGGGATAACAATGATCAGTATAAGAGATCAGTGTGTGCAGTGTTATAGTCTCCTATGGGATAACAATGATCAGTATAAGAGATCAGTGTGTGCAGTGTTATAGGTCCCTATGGGATAACAATGATCAGTATAAGAGATCAGTGTGTGCAGTGTTATAGTCTCCTATGGGATAATAATGATCAGTATAAGAGATCAGTGTGTGCAGTGTTATAGGTCCCTATGGGATAATAATGATCAGTATAAGAGATCAGTGTGTGCAGTGTTATAGTCTCCTATGGAATAATAATGATCAGTATAAGAGATCAGTTTGTGCAGTGTTATAGTCTCCTATGGGATAACAATGATCAGTATAAGAGATCAGTGTGTGCAGTGTTATAGTCTCCTATGGGATAACAATGATCAGTATAAGAGATCAGTGTGTGCAGTGTTATAGTCTCCTATGGGATAATAATGATCAGTATAAGAGATCAGTGTGTGCAGTGTTATAGTCTCCTATGGGATAACAATGATCAGTATAAGAGATCAGTGTGTGCAGTGTTATAGTCTCCTATGGGATAATAATGATCAGTATAAGAGATCAGTGTGTGCAGTGTTATAGTCTCCTATGGGATAATAATGATCAGTATAAGAGATCAGTGTGTGCAGTGTTATAGGTCCCTATGGGATAATAATGATCAGTATAAGAGATCAGTGTGTGCAGTGTTATAGTCTCCTATGGGATAACAATGATCAGTATAAGAGATCAGTGTGTGCAGTGTTATAGGTCCCTATGGGATAACAATGATCAGTATAAGAGATCAGTGTGTGCTGTGCGTTAGTCTCCTATGGGATAATAATGATCAGTATAAGAGATCAGTGTGTGCAGTGTTATAGTCTCCTATGGGATAACAATGATCAGTATAAGAGATCAGTGTGTGCAGTGTTATAGTCTCCTATGGGATAATAATGATCAGTATAAGAGATCAGTGTGTGCAGTGTTATAGTCTCCTATGGGATAACAATGATCAGTATAAGAGATCAGTGTGTGCAGTGTTATAGTCTCCTATGGGATAATAATGATAAGTATAAGAGATCAGTGTGTGCAGTGTTATAGTCTCTTATGGGATAATAATGATCAGTATAAGAGATCAGTGTGTGCAGTGTTATAGTCTCCTATGCGATAATAATGATCAGTATAATAGATCAGTGTGTGCAGTGTTATAGTCTCCTATGGGATAATAATGATCAGTATAAGAGATCAGTGTGTGCAGTGTTATAGTCTCCTATGGGATAATAATGATCAGTATAAGAGATCAGTGTGTGCAGTGTTATAGTCTCCTATGGGATAACAATGATCAGTATAAGAGATCAGTGTGTGCAGTGTTATAGTCTCCTATGGGATAATAATGATCAGTATAAGAGATCAGTGTGTGCAGTGTTATAGTCTCCTATGGGATAATAATGATCAGTATAAGAGATCAGTGTGTGCAGTGTTATAGTCTCTTATGGGATAATAATGATCAGTATAAGAGATCAGTGTGTGCAGTGTTATAGTCTCCTATGGGATAATAATGATCAGTATAATAGATCAGTGTGTGCAGTGTTATAGTCTCCTATGGGATAATAATGATCAGTATAAGAGATCAGTGTGTACAGTGTTTTAGTCTCCTATGGGATAATAATGATCAGTATAGGAGATAAGTCTGTGCAGTGTTATAGTCTCCTAAGGGATAACAATGATCAGTATAAGAGATCAGTATGTGCAGTGTTATAGTCTCCTATGGGATAATAATGATCAGTATAATAGATCAGTGTGTGCAGTGTTATAGTCTCCTATGGGATAATAACGATCAGTATAAGAGATCAGTGGGTGCAGTGTTATAGTCTCCTATGGGATAATAATGATCAGTATAAGAGATCAGTGTGTGCAGTGTTGTAGTCTCCTATGGGATAATAATGATCAGTATAAGAGATCAGTGTGTGCAGTGTTATAGGTCCCTATGGGATAATAATGACCAGTATAAGAGATCAGTGTGTGCAGTGTTATAGTCTCCTATGGGATAATAATGATCAGTATAAGAGATCAGTGTGTGCAGTGTTATAGTCTCCTATTGGATAACAAGATCAGTATAAGAGATCAGTGTGTGCAGTGTTATAGTCTCCTATGGGATAACAATAATCAGTATAAGAGATCAGTGT
Organism: Hyla sarda; assembly: GCF_029499605.1. NCBI lineage: Eukaryota > Metazoa > Chordata > Amphibia > Anura > Hylidae > Hyla > Hyla sarda. The sequence goes on along the minus strand of NW_026610933.1, from coordinate 135,232 downwards.
GTGCAGTGTTATAGTCTCCTATGGGATAATAATGATCAGTATAAGAGATCAGTGTGTGCAGTGTTATAGTCTCCTATGGGATAATAATGATCAGTAGAAGAGATCAGTGTGTGCAGTGTTATAGGTCCCTATGGGATAATAATGATCAGTATAAGAGATCAGTGTGTGCAGTGTCAAATCCCCCTATGGGATAATAATGATCAGTATAAGAGATCAGTGTTTGCAGTGTTATAGTCTCCTATGGGATAATAATGATCAGTATAAGAGATCAGTGTGTGCAGTGTCAAATCCCCCTATGGGATAATAATGATCAGTATAAGAGATCAGTGTTTGCAGTGTTATAGTCTCCTATGGGATAATAATGATCAGTATAAGAGATCAGTGTGTGCAGTGTTATAGTCTCCTATGGGATAATAATGATCAGTATAAGAGATCAGTGTGTGCAGTGTTATAGTCTCCTATGGGATAACAATGATCAGTGTAATAGATCAGTGTGTGCAGTGTTATAGGTCCCTATGGGATAATAATGATTAGTATAAGAGATCAGTGTGTGCAGTGTTATAGGTCCCTATGGGATAATAATGATCAGTATAAGAGATCAGTGTGTGCAGTGTTATAGGTCCCTATGGGATAATAATGATCAGTATAAGAGATCAGTGTGTGCAGTGTTATAGGTCCCTATGGGATAACAATGATCAGTATAATAGATCAGTGTGTGCAGTGTTATAGGTCCCTATGGGATAATAATGATCAGTATAAGAGATCAGTGTGTGCAGTGTTATAGTCTCCTATGGGATAATAATGATCAGTATAAGAGATCAGTGTGTGCAGTATTATAGTCTCCTATGGGATAATAATGATCAGTATAAGAGATCAGTGTGTACAGTGTTATAGTCTCCTATGGGATAATAATGATCAGTATAAGAGATCAGTGTGTGCAGTGTTATAGTCTCCTATGGGATAATAATGATCAGTATAAGAGATCAGTGTGTGCAGTGTTATAGGTCCCTATGGGATAACAATGATCAGTATAAGAGATCAGTGTGTGCAGTGTTATAGTCTCCTATGGGATAATAATGATCAGTATAAGAGATCAGTGTGTGCAGTGTTATAGTCTCCTATGGGATAATAATGATCAGTATAAGAGATCAGTGTAAGCAGTGTTATAGTCTCCTATGGGATAATAATGATCGGTATAATAGATCAGTGTGTGCAGTGTTATAGTCTCCTATGGGATAATAATGATCAGTATAAGAGATCAGTGTGTGCAGTGTTATAGTCTCCTATGGGATAACAATGATCAGTATAAGAGATCAGTGTGTGCAGTGTTATAGTCTCCTATGGGATAATAATGATCAGTATAAGAGATCAGTGTGTGCAGTGTTATAGTCTCCTATGGGATAACAATGATCAGTATAAGAGATCAGTGTGTGCAGTGTTATAGTCTCCTATGGGATAATAATGATCAGTATAAGAGATCAGTGTGTGCAGTGTTATAGGTCCCTATGGGATAATAATGATCAGTATGAGAGATCAGTTTGTGCAGTGTTATAGTCTCCTATGGGATAACAATGATCAGTATAAGATATCAGTGTGTGCAGTGTTATAGTCTCCTATGGGATAATAATGATCAGTATAAGAGATCAGTATGTGCAGTGTTATAGTCTCCTATGGGATAACAATGATCAGTATAAGAGATCAGTGTGTGCAGTGTTATAGTCTCCTATGGGATAATAATGATCAGTATAAGAGATTAGTGTGTGCAGTGTTATAGTCTCCTATGGGATAATAATGATCAGTATAAGAGATCAGTGTGATCAGTGTTATAGGTCCCTATGGGATAATAATGATCAGTATAAGAGATCAGTGTGTGCAGTGTTATAGTCTCCTATGGGATAATAATGATCAGTATAAGAAATCAGTGTGTGCAGTGTTATAGGTCCCAATGGGATAATAATGATCAGTATAAGAGATCAGTGTGTGCAGTGTTACAGTCTCCTATGGGATAACAATGATCAGTATAAGAGATCAGTGTGTGCAGTGTTATAGGTCCCTATGGGATAACAATGATCAGTATAAGAGATCAGTGTGTGCAGTGTTATAGTCTCTTATGGGATAATAATGATCAGTATAAGAGATCAGTGTGTGCAGTGTTATAGGTCCCTATGGGATAATAATGATCAGTATAAGAGATCAGTGTGTGCAGTGTTATAGTCTCCTATGGAATAATAATAATCAGTATAAGAGATCAGTTTGTGCAGTGTTATAGTCTCCTATGGGATAACAATGATCTGTATAAGAGATCAGTGTGTGCAGTGTTATAGTCTCCTATGGGATAACAATGATCAGTATAAGAGATCAGTGTGTGCAGTGTTATAGTCTCCTATGGGATAATAATGATCAGTATAAGAGATCAGTGTGTGCAGTGTTATAGTCTCCTATGGGATAACAATGATCAGTATAAGAGATCAGTGTGTGCAGTGTTATAGTCTCCTTTGGGATAATAATGATCAGTATAAGAGATCAGTGTGTGCAGTGTTATAGTCTCCTATGGGATAATAATGATCAGTATAAGAGATCAGTGTGTGCAGTGTTATAGGTCCCTATGGGATAATAATGATCAGTATAAGAGATCAGTGTGTGCAGTGTTATAGTCTCCTATGGGATAACAATGATCAGTATAAGAGATCAGTGTGTGCAGTGTTATAGGTCCCTATGGGATAACAATGATCAGTATAAGAGATCAGTGTGTGCAGTGCTTTAGTCTACTATGGGATATTAATGATCAGTATAAGAGATCAGTGTGTGCAGTGTTATAGTCTCCTTTGGGATAACAATGATCAGTATAAGAGATCAGTGTGTGCAGTGTTATAGTCTCCTATGGGATAATAATGATCAGTATAAGAGATCAGTGTGTGCAGTGTTATAGTCTCCTATGGGATAACAATGATCAGTATAAGAGATCAGTGTGTGCAGTGTTATAGTCTCCTATGGGATAACAATGATCAGTATAAGAGATCAGTGTGTGCAGTGTTATAGTCTCCTATGGGATAATAATGATCAGTATAAGAGATCAGTGTGTGCAGTGTTATAGTCTCCTATGGGATAATAATGATCAGTATAAGAGATCAGTGTGTGCAGTGTTATAGTCTCCTATGGGATAATAATGATCAGTATAAGAGATCAGTGTGTGCAGTGTTATAGTCTCCTATGGGATAACAATGATCAGTATAAGAGATCAGTGTGTGCAGTGTTATAGTCTCCTATGGGATAACAATGATCAGTATAAGAGATCAGTGTGTGCAGTGTTATAGTCTCCTATGGGATAACAATGATCAGTATAAGAGATCAGTGAGTGCAGTGTTATAGTCTCCTATGGGATAATAATGATCAGTATAAGAGATCAGTGAGTACAGTGTTATAGTCTCCTATGGGATAACAATGATCAGTATAAGAGATCAGTGTGTGCAGTGTTATAGTCTCCTATGGGATAATAATGATCAGTATAAGAGATCAGTGAGTGCAGTGTTATAGTCTCCTATGGGATAATAATGATCAGTATAAGAGATCAGTGAGTGCAGTGTTATAGTCTCCTATGGGATAACAATGGTCAGTATAAGAGATCAGTGTGTGCAGTGTTATAGTCTCCTATGGGATAACAATGATCAGTATAAGAGATCAGTGTGTGCAGTGTTATAGTCTCCTATGGGATAATAATGATCAGTATAAGAGATCAGTGTGTGCAGTGTTATAGGTCCCTATGGGATAATAATGATCAGTATAAGAGATCAGTTTGTGCAGTGTTATAGTCTCCTATGGGATAACAATGATCAGTATAAGAGATCAATGTGTGCAGTGTTATAGTCTCCTATGGGATAACAATGATCAGTATAAGAGATCAGTGTGTGCAATGTTATAGTCTCCTATGGGATAATAATGATCAGTATAAGAGATCAGTGTGTGCAGTGTTATAGTCTCCTTTGGGATAACAATGATCAGTATAAGAGATCAGTGTGTGCAGTGTTATAGTCTCCTATGGGATAATAATGATCAGTATAAGAGATCAGTGTGATCAGTGTTATAGGTCCCTATGGGATAATAATGATCAGTATAAGAGATCAGTGTGTGCAGTGTTATAGTCTCCTATGGGATAATAATGATCAGTATAAGAGATCAGTGTGTGCAGTGTTATAGGTCCCAATGGGATAATAATGATCAGTATAAGAGATCAGTGTGTGCAGTGTTATAGTCTCCTATGGGATAATAATGATCAGTATAAGAGATCAGTGTGTGCAGTGTTATAGTCTCCTATGGGATAACAATGATCAGTATAAGAGATCAGTGTGTGCAGTGTTATAGTCTCCTATGGGATAATAATGATCAGTATAAGAGATCAGTGTGTGCAGTGTTATAGTCTCCTATGGGATAACAATGATCAGTATAAGAGATCAGTGTGTGCAGTGTTATAGTCTCCTATGGGATAATAATGATCAGTATAAGAGATCAGTGTGTGCAGTGTTATAGTCTCCTATGGGATAATAATGATCAGTATAAGAGATCAGTGTGTGCAGTGTTATAGTCTCCTATGGGATAACAATGATCAGTATAAGAGATCAGTGTGTGCAGTGTTATAGTCTCCTATGGGATAATAATGATCAGTATAAGAGATCAGTGTGTGCAGTGTTATAGTCTCCTATGGGATAACAATGATCAGTCTAAGAGATCAGTGTGTGCAGTGTTATAGTCTCCTATGGGATAATAATGATCAGTATAAGAGATCAGTGTGTGCAGTGCTTTAGTCTCCTATGGGATAATAATGATCAGTATAAGAGATCAGTGTGTGCAGTGTTATAGTCTCCTATGGGATAACAATGATCAGTATAAGAGATCAGTGTGTGCAGTGTTATAGTCTCCTATGGGATAATAATGATCAGTATAAGAGATCAGTGTGTGCAGTGTTATAGTCTCCTATGGGATAACAATGATCAGTATAAGAGATCAGTGTGTGCAGTGTTATAGTCTCCTATGGGATAATAATGATAAGTATAAGAGATCAGTGTGTGCAGTGTTATAGTCTCTTATGGGATAATAATGATCAGTATAAGAGATCAGTGTGTGCAGTGTTATAGTCTCCTATGGGATAATAATGATCAGTATAAGAGATCAGTGTGTGCAGTGTTATAGTCTCCTATGGGATAATAATGATCAGTATAAGAGATCAGTGTGTGCAGTGTTATAGTCTCTTATGGGATAATAATGATCAGTATAAGAGATCAGTGTGTGCAGCGTTATAGTCTCCTATGGGATAATAATGATCAGTATAAGAGATCAGTGTGTGCAGTGTTATAGTCTCCTATGGGATAACAATGATCAGTATAAGAGATCAGTGTGTGCAGTGTTATAGTCTCCTATGGGATAACAATGATCAGTATAAGAGATCAGTGTGTGCAGTGTTATAGTCTCCTATGGGATAATAATGATCAGTATAAGAGATCAGTGTGTGCAGTGTTATAGTCTCCTATGGGATAATAATGATCAGTATAAGAGATCAGTGTGTGCAGTGTTATAGTCTCCTATGGGATAATAATGATCAGTATAAGAGATCAGTGTGTGCAGTGTTATAGTCTCCTATGGGATAACAATGATCAGTATAAGAGATCAGTGTGTGCAGTGTTATAGTCTCCTATGGGATAACAATGATCAGTATAAGAGATCAGTGTGTGCAGTGTTATAGTCTCCTATGGGATAACAATGATCAGTATAAGAGATCAGTGAGTGCAGTATTATAGTCTCCTATGGGATAATAATGATCAGTATAAGAGATCAGTGAGTACAGTGTTATAGTCTCCTATGGGATAACAATGATCAGTATAAGAGATCAGTGTGTGCAGTGTTATAGTCTCCTATGGGATAATAATGATCAGTATAAGAGATCAGTGAGTGCAGTGTTATAGTCTCCTATGGGATAATAATGATCAGTATAAGAGATCAGTGAGTGCAGTGTTATAGTCTCCTATGGGATAACAATGGTCAGTATAAGAGATCAGTGTGTGCAGTGTTATAGTCTCCTATGGGATAACAATGATCAGTATAAGAGATCAGTGTGTGCAGTGTTATAGTCTCCTATGGGATAATAATGATCAGTATAAGAGATCAGTGTGTGCAGTGTTATAGGTCCCTATGGGATAATAATGATCAGTATAAGAGATCAGTTTGTGCAGTGTTATAGTCTCCTATGGGATAACAATGATCAGTATAAGAGATCAATGTGTGCAGTGTTATAGTCTCCTATGGGATAACAATGATCAGTATAAGAGATCAGTGTGTGCAGTGTTATAGTCTCCTATGGGATAATAATGATCAGTATAAGAGATCAGTGTGTGCAGTGTTATAGTCTCCTTTGGGATAACAATGATCAGTATAAGAGATCAGTGTGTGCAGTGTTATAGTCTCCTATGGGATAACAATGATCAGTATAAGAGATCAGTGTGATCAGTGTTATAGGTCCCTATGGGATAATAATGATCAGTATAAGAGATCAGTGTGTGCAGTGTTATAGTCTCCTATGGGATAATAATGATCAGTATAAGAGATCAGTGTGTGCAGTGTTATAGGTCCCAATGGGATAATAATGATCAGTATAAGAGATCAGTGTGTGCAGTGTTATAGTCTCCTATGGGATAATAATGATCAGTATAAGAGATCAGTGTGTGCAGTGTTATAGTCTCCTATGGGATAACAATGATCAGTATAAGAGATCAGTGTGTGCAGTGTTATAGTCTCCTATGGGATAATAATGATCAGTATAAGAGATCAGTGTGTGCAGTGTTATAGTCTCCTATGGGATAACAATGATCAGTATAAGAGATCAGTGTGTGCAGTGTTATAGTCTCCTATGGGATAATAATGATCAGTATAAGAGATCAGTGTGTGCAGTGTTATAGTCTCCTATGGGATAATAATGATCAGTATAAGAGATCAGTGTGTGCAGTGTTATAGGTCCCTATGGGATAATAATGATCAGTATAAGAGATCAGTGTGTGCAGTGTTATAGTCTCCTATGGGATAACAATGATCAGTATAAGAGATCAGTGTGTGCAGTGTTATAGTCTCCTATGGGATAATAATGATAAGTATAAGAGATCAGTGTGTGCAGTGTTATAGTCTCTTATGGGATAATAATGATCAGTATAAGAGATCAGTGTGTGCAGTGTTATAGTCTCCTATGGGATAATAATGATCAGTATAAGAGATCAGTGTGTGCAGTGTTATAGTCTCCTATGGGATAATAATGATCAGTATAAGAGATCAGTGTTTGCAGTGTTATAGGTTCCTATGGGATAATAATGATCAGTATAAGAGATCAGTGTGTGCAGTGTTATAGTCTCCTATAGGATAATAATGATCAGTATAAGAGATCAGTGTGTGCAGTGTTATAGTCTCCTATGGGATAACAATGATCAGTATAAGAGATCAGTGTGTGCAGTGTTATAGTCTCCTATGGGATAATAATGATCATTATAAGAGATCAGTGTGTGCAGTGTTATAGTCTCCTATGGGATAATAATGATCAGTATAAGAGATCAGTGTGTGCAGTGTTATAGGTCCATATGGGATAATAATGATCAGTATAGGAGATCAGTGTGTGCAGTGTTATAGTCTCCTATGGGATAACAATGATCAGTGTAAGAGAACAGTGTGTACAGTGTTATAGTCTCCTATGGGATAATATTGATCAGTATAAGAGATCAGTGTGTGCAGTGTTATAGTCTCCTATAGGATAACAATGATCAGTATAAGAGATCAGTGTGTGCAGTGTTATAGGTCCCTATGGGATAATAATGATCAGTATAAGAGATCAGTGTGTGCAGTGCTTTAGTCTCCTATGGGATAATAATGATCAGTATAAGAGATCAGTGTGTGCAGTGTTATAGTCTCCTATGGGATAACAATGATCAGTATAAGAGATCAGTGTGTGCAGTGTTATAGTCTCCTATGGGATAATAATGATCAGTATAAGAGATCAGTGTGTGCAGTGTTATAGTCTCCTATGGGATAACAATGATCAGTATAAGAGATCAGTGTGTGGAGTTTTATAGTCTCCTATGGGATAACAATGATCAGTATAAGAGATCAGTGTGTGCAGTGTTATAGTCTCCTATGGGATAATAATGATCAAAATAAGAGATCAGTGTGTGCAGTGTTATACTGATCATTGTTATCCCATAGGAGACTATAAGAGATCAGTGTGTGGAGTTTTATAGTCTCCTATGGGATAACAATGATCAGTATAAGAGATCAGTGTGTGCAGTGTTATAGTCTCCTATGGGATAATAATGATCAGTATAAGAGATCAGTGTGTGCAATGTTATAGTCTCCTATGGGATAACAATGATTAGTATAAGAGATCAGTGTGTGCAGTGTTATAGGTATATGGGATAATAATGATCAGTATAAGAGATCAGTGTGTGCAGTGTTATAGGTCCCTATGGGATAATAATGATCAGTATAAGAGATCAGTGTGTGCAGTGTTATAGTCTCCTATGGGATAACAATGATCAGTATAAGAGATCAGTGAGTGCAGTGTTATAGTCTCCTATGGGATAATAATGATCAGTATAAGAGATCAGTGAGTACAGTGTTATAGTCTCCTATGGGATAACAATGATCAGTATAAGAGATTAGTGTGTGCAGTGTTATAGTCTCCTATGGGATAATAATGATCAGTATAAGAGATCAGTGTGTGCAGTGTTATAGGTACCTATGGGATAACAATGATCAGTATAAGAGATCAGTGTGTGCAGTGTTATAGGTCCCTATGGGATAATAATGATCAGTATAAGAGATCAGTGTGTGCAGTGTTAAAGTCTCCTATGGGATAACAATGATCAGTATAAGAGATCAGTGTGTGCAGTGTTATAGGTCCCTATGGGATAATAATGATCAGTATAAGAGATCAGTGTGTGCAGTGTTATAGGTCCCTATGGGATAATAATGATCAGTATAAGAGATCAGTGTGTGCAGTGTTATAGTCTCCTATGGGATAACAATGATCAGTATAAGAGATCAGTGTGTGCAGTGTTATAGGTCCCTATGGGATAATAATGATCAGTATAAGAGATCAGTGTGTGCAGTGTTATAGGTCCCTATGGGATAATAATGATGAGTATAAGAGATCAGTGTGTGCAGTGTTATAGGTCCCTATGGGATAATAATGATCAGTATAAGAGATCAGTGTGTGCAGTGTTATAGTCTCCTATGGGATAATAATGATCAGTATAAGAGATCAGTGTATGCAGTGTTATAGTCTCCTATGGGATAATAATGATCAGTATAAGAGATCAGTGTGTGCAGTGTTATAGTCTCCTATGGGATAACAATGATCAGTATAAGAGATCAGTGTGTGCATTGTTATTGGTCCCTATGGGATAATAATGATCAGTATAAGAGATCAGTGTGTGCAGTGTTATAGGTCCCTATGGGATAATAATGATCAGTATAAGAGATCAGTGTGTGCAGTTTTATAGTCTCCTATGGGATAACAATGATCAGTATAAGAGATCAGTGTGTGCAGTGTTATAGGTCCCTATGGGATAATAATGATCAGTATAAGAGATCAGTGTGTGCAGTGTTATAGGTCCCTATGGGATAATAATGATGAGTATAAGAGATCAGTGTGTGCAGTGTTATAGGTCCCTATGGGATAACAATGATCAGTATAAGAGATCAGTGTGTGCAGTGTTATAGGTCCCTATGGGATAATAATGATCAGTATAAGAGATCAGTGTGTGCAGTGTTATAGGTCCCTATGGGATAATAATGATGAGTATAAGAGATCAGTGTGTGCAGTGTTATAGGTCCCTATGGGATAACAATGATCAGTATAAGAGATCAGTGTGTGCAGTGTTATAGGTCCCTATGGGATAATAATGATCAGTATAAGAGATCAGTGTGTGCAGTGTTATAGGTCCCTATGGGATAATAATGATCAGTATAAGAGATCAGTGTGTGCAGTGTTATAGTCTCCTATGGGATAACAATGATCAGTATAAGAGATCAGTGTGTGCAGTGTTATAGGTCCCTATGGGATAATAATGATCAGTATAAGAGATCAGTGTGTGCAGTGTTATAGGTCCCTATGGGATAATAATGATGAGTATAAGAGATCAGTGTGTGCAGTGTTATAGGTCCCTATGGGATAATAATGATCAGTATAAGAGATCAGTGTGTGCAGTGTTATAGTCTCCTATGGGATAATAATGATCAGTATAAGAGATCAGTGTATGCAGTGTTATAGTCTCCTATGGGATAATAATGATCAGTATAAGAGATCAGTGTGTGCAGTGTTATAGTCTCCTATGGGATAACAATGATCAGTATAAGAGATCAGTGTGTGCATTGTTATTGGTCCCTATGGGATAATAATGATCAGTATAAGAGATCAGTGTGTGCAGTGTTATAGGTCCCTATGGGATAATAATGATCAGTATAAGAGATCAGTGTGTGCAGTTTTATAGTCTCCTATGGGATAACAATGATCAGTATAAGAGATCAGTGTGTGCAGTGTTATAGGTCCCTATGGGATAATAATGATCAGTATAAGAGATCAGTGTGTGCAGTGTTATAGGTCCCTATGGGATAATAATGATGAGTATAAGAGATCAGTGTGTGCAGTGTTATAGGTCCCTATGGGATAACAATGATCAGTATAAGAGATCAGTGTGTGCAGTGTTATAGGTCCCTATGGGATAATAATGATCAGTATAAGAGATCAGTGTGTGCAGTGTTATAGGTCCCTATGGGATAATAATGATCAGTATAAGAGATCAGTGTGTGCAGTGTTATAGTCTCCTATGGGATAACAATGATCAGTATAAGAGATCAGTGTGTGCAGTGTTATAGGTCCCTATGGGATAATAATGATCAGTATAAGAGATCAGTGTGTGCAGTGTTATAGGTCCCTATGGGATAATAATGATGAGTATAAGAGATCAGTGTGTGCAGTGTTATAGGTCCCTATGGGATAATAATGATCAGTATAAGAGATCAGTGTGTGCAGTGTTATAGTCTCCTATGGGATAATAATGATCAGTATAAGAGATCAGTGTATGCAGTGTTATAGTCTCCTATGGGATAATAATGATCAGTATAAGAGATCAGTGTGTGCAGTGTTATAGTCTCCTATGGGATAACAATGATCAGTATAAGAGATCAGTGTGTGCATTGTTATTGGTCCCTATGGGATAATAATGATCAGTATAAGAGATCAGTGTGTGCAGTGTTATAGGTCCCTATGGGATAATAATGATCAGTATAAGAGATCAGTGTGTGCAGTTTTATAGTCTCCTATGGGATAACAATGATCAGTATAAGAGATCAGTGTGTGCAGTGTTATAGGTCCCTATGGGATAATAATGATCAGTATAAGAGATCAGTGTGTGCAGTGTTATAGGTCCCTATGGGATAATAATGATGAGTATAAGAGATCAGTGTGTGCAGTGTTATAGGTCCCTATGGGATAACAATGATCAGTATAAGAGATCAGTGTGTGCAGTGTTATAGGTCCCTATGGGATAATAATGATCAGTATAAGAGATCAGTGTGTGCAGTGTTATAGGTCCCTATGGGATAATAATGATGAGTATAAGAGATCAGTGTGTGCAGTGTTATAGGTCCCTATGGGATAACAATGATCAGTATAAGAGATCAGTGTGTGCAGTGTTATAGGTCCCTATGGGATAACAATGATCAGTATAAGAGATCAGTGTGTGCAGTGTTATAGGTCCCTATGGGAGCTATAGCACTGCAAAAAAAAAGTAAAAAAAAAAAAGTTAACAAAGGTCATTTAACCCCTTCCCTAATAAAAGTTTGAATCACCCCCCTTTTCCCATAAAAAAATAAAACAGTGTAAATAAAATAAAAATAAACATATGTGGTATTGCCGCGTGCGTAAATGTCCGAACTATAAAAATATATCATTAATTAAACCGCACGGTCAATGGCGAACGCGCAAAAAAATTCCAAAGTCAAAAAAAGCGCCTTTTTGGTCACTTTTTATACCATTAAAAAATGAATAAAAAGTGATCAAAAAGTCCGATCAAAACAAAAATCATACCGATAAAAACTTCAGATCACGGCGCAAAAAATGATCCCTCATACCGCCCTGTACGTGGAAAAATAAAAAAGTTATAGGGGTCAGAAGATGACATTTTTAAACGTATACATTTTCCTGCATGTAGTTATGATTTTTTCCAGAAGTCCGACAAAATCACCTATATAAGTCGGCGATCATTTTAACCGTATGGACCTACAGAATAATAATAAGGTGTCATTTTTACCGAAATATGCACTGCGCAGAAACGGAAGCCCCCAAAAGTTACAAAATGGTTTTTTTTTTTCCGATTTTGCCGCACAATGATTTTTTCCGTTTCGCCGTGCATTTTTGGATAAAATGACTGATTTCACTGGAAAGTAGAATTGGTGACGCAAAAAATAAGCATCATATGGAATTTTAGGTGGAAAATTGAAAGGGTTATGATTTTTAAAAGGTAAGGAGGAAAAAACGAAAGTGCAAAAACTGAAAAACCCTGAGTCCATAAGGGGTTAAAGTCCCATGCAAATCAATGGGAAATGTATGTTCCCACATAAGTAAAAGGCTGGATACAGCCTGGATTTATGGGCGGGGCCTGGGTGATATATATTCGCCCCCATAGCGTTAGGGGCATGTTGGACGTTACATTGTACGTCACGTGACTGGGGATCAGCTGACAGCTAATGCACGGGAATTCAGTTCTTCAGGGTAATGGTAAACGGCCAGGGCCGGCGGGGCAGCGACGCATGCTGCAGCCCTCTCTCCGGAGGTAAGCCAGAGCACGGAGTGCTCCCTCGATCAACCCTGGCCCCGGGTTTCAGCACCTTTAGGCTTTTAGAAGATGTTCCCACCCAAGTAGCAGGTACCCCCGGGTGTCCGCCCATTCCTCCCCTCCGCGCTCCACTGCACAGGGGCTCGGGTGGAGGATCGGAGCACCCCTTTCCAGGGTTTCTCCTTCCCGGACTCTCCTCCGCTCTCCCCCCGCTGCCGGGTTGGCTTTGCGGGCGGACGGTGCGTGGGGGAGCCTCGGAGACGACTGGGCTGTCATGAGCGGCAAGGGAGATCCTGGCCTCCGCTAGGTGGACCCGAATCCTTTGCCTGAAAGTTCTCACCGGGGTTCCCGCTCCTCCCGTTCCCTGTGGCCTCACCGGCAGGAACAGCTTCCCTTCCCGCTCACCGTGGAGTGCGGGGGGGGGCAGGGTCTACTGCTGTCGGTACTCGGCCGGTCGCTTACCTGGGTCTCCGCACCGCGTCTCCTCCTCTCTCCCTGTGGCTCCGGGCGGCTCGACCAGCCTCGTCCTCGGTTGCCTGGCCGCGTGGTGTGGGGGGGACGGAACTCGGGACCATCACAGTGTCCGACCTGGTTCTGGTGACGGGCTCTCCTCCTCCTTGCTCCCCGTGGATCCGGGCGGCGGGGTTGGCATCCTCCCCGGTTGCCAGGTGCGATGCCGTCGGGCCACGTGGTGTGCGAGGGGGTGGAGCTAAAATTTGTAAACAGCGGCTGGGTAACATACCGGCCTCACAAGTGGGGGACTGGCGGCAGGCCCATAGCAGGGCACTCGGCCTCCCTGCGGCCACTGGGTATGCAAAAAGGGGGGAGTTTCCAGTGCAATTCCAGTTTTGCAAACTCCTCCAGTTTTGCAGACCCCAGGTTCCCTGCCGGACTCAGGGTCACCACGGACCATGCTTAGTAGTGGCTGATGGTTCACGTAGCGGCTTCGCCACGCAGCCGCTCACAACGTGACGCCACTCATAACATTTATACCGCGCAGTCGCTCATAGAATTTTATTCCGTACAGTCACTCGGCTTTTACACCTGGCAGTCACCCAGCACTTATACCATCCAGTCACTCATAGCTTTCATACCGTGCAGTCACGCATAGCTTTCATACCGTGCAGTCATGCATAGCTTTCATACCGTGCAGTCACGCATAGCTTTCATACCGTGCAGTCACGCATAGCTTTCATACCGTGCAGTCATGCATAGCTTTCATACCGTGCAGTCACGCATAGCTTTCATACCGTGCAGTCATGCATAGCTTTCACACCGTGCAGTCACGCATAGCTTTCATACCGTGAAGTCACGCATAGCTTTTATACCGTGCAGTCATGCATAGCTTTCATACCGTGCAGTCACGCATAGCTTTCATACCGTGAAGTCACGCATAGCTTTTATACCGTGCAGTCATGCATAGCTTTCATACCGTGCAGTCTCTCATAGCTTTCATACCGTGTAGTAACTCATAGCTTTCATACTGTGCAGTCACTCATAGCTTTCATACCGTGCAGTCACTCATAGCTTTCATACCGTGCAGTCACTCATAGCTTTCATACCGTGCAGTCACGCATAGCTTTCATACCGTGCAGTCACGCATAGCTTTCATTCCGTGCAGTCACACATAGCTTTCATTCCGTGCAGTCACGCATGGCTTTCATACCGTGCAGTCACGCATAGCTTTCATACCGTGCAGTCACTCATAGCTTTCATACCATGCAGTCACTCATAGCTTTCATACCGTGCAGTCACGCATAGCTTCCATACCGTGCAGTCACTCATAGCTTTCATACCGTGCAGTCACGCATAGCTTCCATACCGTGCAGTCACTCATAGCTTTCATCATAGCTTTCATACCGTGCAGTCACACATAGCTTTCATTCCGTGCAGTCACTCATAGCTTTCATACCGTGCAGTCACGCATAACTTTCATACCGTGCAGTCACGGATAGCTTTCATTCCGTGCAGTCACTCATAGCTTTCATTCCGTGCAGTCACGCATAGCTTTCATACCGTGCAGTCACTCATAGCTTTCATACCGTGCAGTCACGCATAGCTTCCATACCGTGCAGTCACTCATAGCTTTCATTCCGTGCAGTCACTCATAGCTTTGATACCGTGCAGTCACGCATAGCTTTCATACCGTGCAGTCACTCATAGCTTTCATTCCGTGCAGTCACGCATAGCTTTCATTCCGTGCAGTCACTCATAGCTTTCATACCGTACAGTCACGCATAGCTTTCATACCGTGCAGTCAAGCATAGCTTTCATACCGTGCAGTCACGCATAGCTTTCATTCCGTGCAGTCACGCATAGCTTTCATACCATCCAGTCACGCATAGCATTCATACCGTGCAGTCACTCATAGCTTTCATACCGTGCAGTCACGCATAGCTTTCATACCGTGCAGTCACTCATAGCTTTCTTTCCGTGCAATCATGCATAGCTTTCATACCGTGCAGTCACTCATAGCTTCCATACCCTGCAGTCACGCATAGCTTTCATACAGTGCAGTCACTCATAGCTTTTATACCGTGCAGTCACTCATAGCTTTCATACCGTGCAGTCACGCATAGCTTTCATTCCGTGCAGTCACGCATGGCTTTCATACCGTGCAGTCATGCATAGCTTTCATTCCGTGCAGTCACGCATAGCTTTCATACCGTGCAGTCACTCATAGCTTTCATACCGTGCAGTCACGCATAGCTTCCATACCGTGCAGTCACTCATAGCTTTCATTCCGTGCAGTCACTCATAGCTTTCATACCGTGCAGTCACGCATAGCTTTCATTCCGTGCAGTCACTCATAGCTTTCATACTGTACAGTCACGCATAGCTTTCATACCGTGCAGTCAAGCATTGCTTTCATACCGTGCAGTCACGCATAGCTTTCATACCGTGCAGTCACGCATAGCTTTCATTCCGTGCAGTCACGCATAGCTTTCATACCGTGCAGTCACTCATAGCTTCCATACCGTGCAGTCACGCATAGCTTTCATACTGTTCAGTCACTCATAGCTTCCATACCGTGCAGTCACGCATAGCTTTCATACCGTGCAGTCACGGATAGCTTTCATACTGTTCAGTCACTCATAGCTTCCATACCGTGCAGTCACGCATAGCTTTCATACCGTGCAGTCACGGATAGCTTTCATTCCGTGCAGTCACTCATAGCTTTCATACCGTGCAGTCACGCATAGCTTTCATTCCGTGCAGTCACGCATGGCTTTCATACCGTGCAGTCATGCATAGCTTTCATTCCGTGCAGTCACGCATAGCTTTCATACCGTGCAGTCACTCATAGCTTTCATACCGTGCAGTCACGCATAGCTTTCATTCCGTGCAGTCACTCATAGCTTTCATACCGTGCAGTCACGCATAGCTTTCATTCCGTGCAGTCACTCATAGCTTTCATACTGTACAGTCACGCATAGCTTTCATACCGTGCAGTCAAGCATAGCTTTCATACCGTGCAGTCACGCATAGCTTTCATACGGTGCAGTCACGCATAGCTTTCATACCGTGCAGTCACGCATATCTTTTATTCCGTGCAGTCACGCATAGCTTTCATACCGTGCAGTCACTCATAGCTTCCATACCGTGCAGTCACGCATAGCTTTCATACTGTTCAGTCACTCATAGCTTTCATACCGTGCAGTCACGCATAGCTTTCATACCGTGCAGTCACGCATAGCTTTTATTCCGTGCAGTCACGCATAGCTTTCATACCGTGCAGTCACTCATAGCTTCCATACCGTGCAGTCACGCATAGCTTTCATACTGTTCAGTCACTCATAGCTTTCATACCGTGCAGTCACGCATAGCTTTCATACCGTGCAGTCACGGATAGCTTTCATTCCGTGCAGTCACTCATAGCTTTCATACCGTGCAGTCACGCATAGCTTTCATTCCGTGCAGTCACGCATGGCTTTCATACCGTGCAGTCATGCATAGCTTTCATTCCGTGCAGTCACGCATAGCTTTCATACCGTGCAGTCACTCATAGCTTTCATACCGTGCAGTCACGCATAGCTTCCATACCGTGCAGTCACTCATAGCTTTCATTCCGTGCAGTCACTCATAGCTTTCATACCGTGCAGTCACGCATAGCTTTCATACCATCCAGTCACGCATAGCATTCATACCGTGCAGTCACTCATAGCTTTCATACCGTGCAGTCACGCATAGCTTTCATACCATCCAGTCACGCATAGCATTCATACCGTGCAGTCACTCATAGCTTTCATACCGTGCAGTCACGCATAGCTTTCATACCGTGCAGTCACTCATAGCTTTCATTCCGTGCAGTCACGCATAGCTTTCATTCCGTGCAGTCACTCATAGCTTCCATACCCTGCAGTCACGCATAGCTTTCATACAGTGCAGTCACTCATAGCTTTCATACCGTGCAGTCATGCATAGCATTCATACCGTGCAGTCACTCATAGCATTCATTCCGTGCAGTCACTCATAGCTTTCATACCGTGCAGTCACGCATAGCTTTCATACAGTGCAGTCACGCATAGCTTTCATTCCGTGCAGTCATGCATAGCTTTCATACCGTGCAGTCACTCATAGCTTTCATACCGTGCAGTCACGCATAGCTTTCATTCCATGCAGTCACTCATAGCTTTCATTCCGTGCAGCCACTCATAGCTTTCATACCGTGCAGTCACGCATAGCTTTTATACAGTGCAGTCACGCATAGCTTTCATTCCGTGCAGTCACGCATAGCTTTCATTCCGTGCAGTCACTCATAGCTTCCATACCCTGCAGTCACGCATAGCTTTCATACAGTGCAGTCACTCATAGCTTTCATACCGTGCAGTCACGCATAGCATTCATACCGTGCAGTCACTCATAGCATTCATTCCGTGCAGTCACTCATAGCTTTCATACCGTGCAGTCACGCATAGCTTTCATACAGTGCAGTCACGCATAGCTTTCATTCCGTGCAGTCACGCATAGCTTTCATACCGTGCAGCCACGCATAGCTTTCATACCGTTCAGTCACTCATAGCTTTCATACCGTGCAGTCACGCATAGCTTTCATTCCATGCAGTCACTCATAGCTTTCATTCCGTGCAGCCACTCATAGCTTTCATACCGTGCAGTCACGCATAGCTTTCATACCGTGCAGTCACGCATAGCTTTCATTCTGTGCAGTCACTCATAGCTTCCATACCGTGCAGTCACACATAGCTTTCATACCGTGCAGTCACTCATAGCTTTCATACCGTGCAGTCACGCACAGCTTTCATACCGTGCAGTCACTTATAGCTTTCATACCGTGCAGTCACGCATAGCTTTCATTCCGTGCAGTCACTCATAGCATTCATTCCGTGCAGTCATGCACAGCTTTCATTCCGTGCAGTCACTCATAGCATTCATTCCGTGCAGTCACTCATAGCTTTCATTTCGTGCAGTCACTCAGAGCATTCATTCTGTGCAGTCACGCATAGCTTTCATTCCGTGCAGTCACTCATAGCATTCATTCCGTGCAGTCACTCATAGCTTTCATTTCGTACAGTCACGCATAGCTTTCATACCGTGCAGTCAAGCATAGCTTTCATACCGTGCAGTCACGCATAGCTTTCATTCCGAGCAGTCACGCATAGCTTTCATACCGTGCAGTCACTCATAGCTTTCATACCGTGCAGTCTTCATAGCTTTCATTCCGTGCAGTCACGCATAGCTTTCATACTGTGCAGTCACACATAGCTTTCATTCCGTGCAGTCACTCATAGCTTTCATTCCGTGCAGTCACTCATAGCTTTCAAACCGTGCAGTCACTCATAGCTTTCATACCGTGCAGTCACGCATAGCTTTCATTCCGTGCAGTCACTCATAGCATTCATTCCGTGCAGTCACGTATAGCTTTCATTCCATGCAGTCACGCATAGCTTTCATTCCGTGCAGTCACGCATAGCTTTCATATCGTGCAGTCACTCATAGCTTTCATACCGTGCAGTCACGCATAGCTTTCATTCCGTGCAGTCACGCATAGCTTTCATACCGTGCAGTCACTCATAGCTTTCATTCCGTGCAGTCACGCATAGCTTTCATACTGTGCAGTTGCGCATAGCTTTCATACCGTGCAGTCACGCATAGCTTTCATTCCGTGCAGTCACTCATAGCTTTTATACCGTGCAGTCACTCATAGCTTTCATACCGTGCAGTCACTCATAGCTTTCATACCGTGCAGTCACGCATAGCTTTCATTCCGTGCAGTCACGCATAGCTTTCATACCGTGCAGTCACTCATAGCATTCATTCTGTGCAGTCACGCATAGCTTTCAAACCGTGCAGTCACGCATAGCTTTCATTCCGTGCAGTCACGCATAGCTTTCATTCCGTGCAGTCACGCATAGCTTTCATACAGTGCAGTCACGCATAGCTTTCTTACCGTGCAGTCACGCATAGCTTTCATTCCGTGCAGTCACGCATAGCTTTCATTCCGTGCAGTCACGCATAGCTTTCATTCCGTGCAGTCACTCATAGCTTTCATACAGTGCAGTCACGCATAGCTTTCTTACTGTGCAGTCACGCATAGCTTTCATTCCGTGCAGTCACGCATAGCTTTCATACCGTGCAGTCACGCATAGCTTTCTTACCGTACAGTCACGCATAGCTTTCTTACCGTGCAGTCACGCATAGCTTTCATTCCGTGCAGTCACGCATAGCTTTCATTCCGTGCAGTCACGCATAGCTTTCATTCCATGCAGTCACGCATAGCTTTCATACAGTGCAGTCACGCATAGCTTTCTTACTGTGCAGTCACGCATAGCTTTCATTCCGTGCAGTCACGCATAGCTTTCATACCGTGCAGTCACGCATAGCTTTCATTCCGTGCAGTCACGCATAGCTTTCATTCAGTGCAGTCACGCATAGCTTTCATACCGGGCAGTCACTCATAGCATTCATTCTGTGCAGTCACGCATAGCTTTCATACTGTGAAGTCACGCATAGCTTTCATACTGTGAAGTCACGCATAGCTTTCATACCGTGCAGTCACGCATAGCTTTCATACCGTGCAGTAACTCATAGCTTCCATACCGTGCAGTCACGCATAGCTTTCACACCGTGCAGTCACGCATAACTTTCATTCCGTGCAGTCAAGCATAACTTTCATTCAGTGCAGTCACTCATAGCTTTCATTCCGTGCAGTCTCTCATAGCTTTCATTCCGTGCAGTCACTCATAGCTTTCATTCCGTGCAGTCACTCATAGCTTTCATTCCGTGCAGTCACGCATAGCTTTCATACCGTGCAGTCACGCATAGCTTTCATACCGTGCAGTCACTCATAGCTTTCATACCGTGCAGTTACTCATAGCTTTCATACCGTGCAGTCACGCATAGCTTTCATACCCTGCAGTCACTCATAGCTTTCATACCGTGCAGTCACGCATAGCTTTCATTCCGTGCAGTCACGCATAGCTTTCATACCGTGCAGTCACTCATAGCATTCATTCTGTGCAGTCACGCATAGCTTTCATACCGTGCAGTCACGCATAGCTTTCATTCCGTGCAGTCACGCATAGCTTTCATTCCGTGCAGTCACGCATAGCTTTCATACAGTGCAGTCACGCATAGCTTTCTTACCGTGCAGTCACGCATAGCTTTCATTCCGTGCAGTCACACATAGCTTTCATTCCGTGCAGTCACGCATAGCTTTCATTCCGTGCAGTCACTCATAGCTTTCATACCGTGCAGTCACGCATAGCTTTCATACCGTGCAGTCACGCATAGCTTTCTTACTGTGCAGTCACGCATAGCTTTCATTCCGTGCAGTCACGCATAGCTTTCATACCGTGCAGTCACGCATAGCTTTCATACCGTGCAGTCACTCATAGCATTCATTCTGTGCAGTCACGCATAGCTTTCATACCGTGCAGTCACGCATAGCTTTCATTCCGTGCAGTCACGCATAGCTTTCATTCCGTGCAGTCACGCATAGCTTTCTTACCGTGCAGTCACGCATAGCTTTCTTACCGTGCAGTCACGCATAGCTTTCATTCCGTGCAGTCACGCATAGCTTTCATTCCGTGCAGTCACGCATAGCTTTCATTCCGTGCAGTCACGCATAGCTTTCATACAGTGCAGTCACGCATAGCTTTCTTACTGTGCAGTCACGCATAGCTTTCATTCCGTGCAGTCACGCATAGCTTTCATACCGTGCAGTCACGCATAGCTTTCATTCCGTGCAGTCACGCATAGCTTTCATTCAGTGCAGTCACGCATAGCTTTCATACCGGGCAGTCACTCATAGCATTCATTCTGTGCAGTCACGCATAGCTTTCATACTGTGAAGTCACGCATAGCTTTCATACTGTGAAGTCACGCATAGCTTTCATACCGTGCAGTCACGCATAGCTTTCATACCCTGCAGTAACTCATAGCTTCCATACCGTGCAGTCACTCATAGCTTTCACACCGTGCAGTCACGCATAACTTTCATTCAGTGCAGTCATGCATAGCTTTCATTCCGTGCAGTCTCTCATAGCTTTCATTCCGTGCAGTCACTCATAGCTTTCATTCCGTGCAGTCACACATAGCTTTCATTCCGTGCAGTCATGCATAGCTTTCATTCCGTGCAGTCACTCATAGCTTTCATACCGTGCAGTCACGCATAGCTTTCATTCCGTGCAGTCACGCATAGCTTTCATACCGTGCAGTCACGCATAGCTTTCATACCGTGCAGTCACTCATAGCTTTCATACCGTGCAGTTACTCATAGCTTTCATACCGTGCAGTCACGCATAGCTTTCATACCGTGCAGTCACTCATAGCTTTCATTCCGTGCAGTCACTCATAGCTTTCATTCCGTGCAGTCACTCATAGCTTTCATACCGTGCAGTCACGCATAGCTTTCATACCCTGCAGTCACTCATAGCTTTCATTCCGTGCAGTCACTCATAGCTTTCATACCGTGCAGTCACGCATAGCTTTCATTCCGTGCAGTCACTCCTAGCTTTCATACCCTGCAGTCACTCATAGCTTTCATTCCGTGCAGTCACTCATAGCTTTCATACCGTGCAGTTACTCATAGCTTTCATACCGTGCAGTCACTCATAGCTTTCATACTGCGCAGTCACGCATAGCTTTCATACCCTGCAGTCACTCATAGCTTTCATTCCGTGCAGTCACTCATAGCTTTCATACCGTGCAGTCACTCATAGCTTTCATACCGTGCAGTCACGCATAGCTTTCATACCATGCAGTCACTCATAGCTTTCAAAATGTATGGCGGCACATGGACTGGTGTGGTGCACGAGGAAGATTAGTAAAGTAAACTGGAATAAATCCCGGCACTCACTCTTCGTATCATGCAGAATGGATCTTTATTCACGCAAGACGCGTTTCGGCTACAAGCCTTTTTCAATTGCAAACATATGTACAAAATCCAAACTTAACATACTTTTATACGTAACTTCCGTATCGGCAATCAAATCAGCTGACTATATGTCATCATTACGTCATGACTGACAGGTCAGTGTCCATAGTGACCAAGTAAACACAAGCAAGAACAGAAGCTCCGGGATTGCGGAAAAGGTAAATAAACAGATAGCCATGTGCTCATGATATTATCTCTCATATCGCCGGTTCTTATTAATATGTAGATAGACTATGTATCTAAGGAAAAATAATAATACTGTTATAAGACCTTTATCACAGGTTACATTTTAAATATGTAGAGTTATTGAATACAGTGTATTATACAGATTATAGGGGTATACATATCTTTATAAGAAACTACTAAGTTCATAATCTCTATTTAAGCCTCGTGGCTCAAGTGTATCCAAACGGTGGATCCAATATGCCTCACGTTTAT
Organism: Hyla sarda; assembly: GCF_029499605.1. Taxonomy (NCBI): domain Eukaryota; kingdom Metazoa; phylum Chordata; class Amphibia; order Anura; family Hylidae; genus Hyla; species Hyla sarda. Next base: position 112,534 of record NW_026610933.1, on the reverse strand, counting down.
GTAAAAGTTTTTTAATATCACCTCCTCTCCTAGGTAAGTGGATTTCTTCAATAACCTGATATTTTAACTGAGCGATTGTATGATGGTGAGAATGGAAATGTGACGGGATAGGAAAGAATAAATTGGAACAACGGATAGTGGATTTGTGGCGATTAATCCGGTCTCCTATGCGTTGACCCGTCTCGCCAACGTACAGGAGGCCACACGGACATTTAATAAGATAGATGACATTTTTGTTTTACAAGTATAGAATCCTTTGACTGGGATCTTTTTTCCTGTATAAGGGTGTAATATATGATCGCCTTTAATAATATTGCTGCACTGACTGCATTGTAGACAGGGGTATGTTCCTAATTTACGTGTTTTAAGAAACTGCTGCCTAGGAATTTTGGCTATTGAACCCACATCGGCTCTGATTAATTTATCTCTGAGATTCGGAGGGCGTTTATTACAGATCAGAGGTGGTTCTTTGAATTCCGTAATGGTAGGGTAAGATTTCGTGAGTAAAGTCCAATGATCTTGCACTATTTTATCGATTTTATGTTGTAAGGGGTGATATAGTCTCACAAAAGGTATGCGTTTATGTGAATCTGTTTTGTTTTCTTTCTCAATTTTGGCTTCTTGGAGTACCCAATCCGGGTATCCTCGTTCGGAAAATGTATTTTCCAATTCTGAGATTCTGAGCTCTCTATTGTATGGGTCTGTCACTATACGTTCAATTCGTTTGTACTGAGACCGAGGTATGGCTTTTTTGACTGCTGGGGGGTGTGAACTTGTATATAGCAAAAGGTTATTGCGATCCGTATCTTTGCGATATAAATCAGTATAAAGTCCCCCTTTATTATTCTTTAGGACAGTAGTGTCCAAAAAATGTACTTTCTCTTGACTCGCAGTCATCGTAAATTTCAACTCTGGTCTAATTGAATTAATTTTATCAAAAAATCTCTGAAGGGAGGAATGTGGCCCCTCCCACACGCAAATAATATCATCTATGAAAAGCTTCCAAATTTTCGCATGGGCTAAAAAGTCCACATCATTGTATATATGTAATTCCTCAAATAATGCCATATAAGCATTTGCATAGGGAGGGGCCACATTCGCGCCCATCGCCGAGCCCTGTTTCTATAGAAAAAACTGATCCTCAAATAAAAAGTAATTTTCAAACAATACGATCTCTAATAGATCCATAAAAAATCCTTTTGTGTGTCTGTGTATTCACTCTCCCTCAAAAGCCATCTTACCGCCTCCATTCCCTTGGTGTGTTTTATGGAGGAATATAAACTTGTGACATCGATAGTTATCAACCAGGTCTCATCTGTAATTCCTCCCACCTGTGATAATACCTGTAAAAAATCTGATGTATCTAATAGAAATGCCCGGGTCTGTTTAATCAGAGGAGTAAGTGTTTTTTCTAAAAGAATAGATGGTGGTGACAAGATCGAATCTACTGATGAAGCTATAGGACGTCCTGGAGGATTGTTTAGATCTTTATGAATTTTTGGAAGGATGTAAAAAACTGGGGTTATAGGTGTTTTATTAATCAGAAATTCTTTCATCTTACTGTCAATAATCCCCAGATCATAATATTTAGTGACAATTTCGTTCATGCGTTTCTCAATTCTTGGTAGTGGGTTTACAGGTAATGGTTGATAGGTGGTCATGTCTGATAATTGTTTCCTAATTTCATTCTTATAACGGGGAGTGTCCATCACGACAACAGCGCCCCCTTTATCAGCCGGTTTTATTGTGAGATCTTTATCAGACATGAGTTCACCCAGGGCCTTCCTCTCATTGTTAGACAGATTATTAAAGACTGTATTATCTTTTTTGAATTCTTTAATCATCATACGTTCATCCCTCTTTACCAGCTGTATAAATGTCTCTACAGGATGCTGAGATCTGGGTGGGTTAAAAGTGCTTTTCAGTCTTAGCCCCACATCCTCTAATTTCAGTAGATTTTCTATGGTGTTACTACCAGCAACCGCTGGTCTCTCATTCTCTGAAAAATAGGTTTTCAAACGAACATTGCGAAAAAGTCTTTCAAGTGAAATGTCCAAATCAAAAGTGTCCAATTTATCTGAAGGGCTAAAAGAAAATCCCTTCTGTAGTAAGTTCATCTGATGAGGGGTTAGACATTTAGAATAGATATTAATAACTAATGAATTGTCCATACCTGGGCTCTTGTCTGTACGTTGGCTCCGGAATCTCCGATGATGTCTCCACCCCCCCCCCCGACGTCTCTTGGACGGCGGGGGCAATGGCGTAAAAAAGAACCCCAAGAACCACAATAACTGGAATATGAAGTGGAATAATCGCTGCCAGAGCTGGATGATCCATAGTCTCCCCCCTTGCGTGGTCTGTAATCCCGTTGATCATTGGTGTCTCTCCATCTGTAGACTCGGTTAAGCAGATAATCTTCTGTATCTCGCAAATATTTCCTTCTTTTCTTGGTTTCCAAATCTTTACGAAATGAGTCGATCTGTTTTTGTAAATTTTCTTTTAATGTAGTGAATTCCTCTGATTTGACAGAATCCCGTAATTGTTGTTCGATATTCCCAATTTCAGTTTTTATTTCATTATTAGCTTGTTGTAATCTTTGTATTGTTAGTAATATGATGTCCATAGAACATTTATTAAGAATTTGTTCAAATTTATCACAATAAGTCTTATCCTCTGCAAAGACGGTCGGTCTGAGATGTACTCTCAATCCCCTCGGGATCTTCTTTGTCCGATGATATTCGGCCAGCGTAGTAGCATGGAGGTCATAAGAGGTTAATCTCCTCATCTCCCGCTCCAGAGCCCGCTTCTTGACTTCACTCGCTGGAATTTGTAAAAAGTCAGCGGATGTCCCAGCTGCCGCTAGGATTCTCTCTGTATCATCCTCGCTGAAGGATATAGACATGGGTATATTCTTGTCCGTGCACGCACCTTATATTGATAGAAAGTTCAAAATGTATGGCGGCACATGGACTGGCGTGGTGCACGAGGAAGATTAGTAAAGTAAACTGGAATAAATCCCGGCACTCACTCTTCGTATCATGCAGAATGGATCTTTATTCACGCAAGACGCGTTTCGGCTACAAGCCTTTTTCAATTGCAAACATATATACAAATGCCAAACTTAACATACTTTTATACGTAACTTCCGTATCGGCAAACAAATCAGCTGACTATATGTCATCATTACGTCATGACTGACAGGTCAGTGTCCATAGTGATCAAGTAAACAAAAGCAAGAACAGAAGCTCCGGGATTGCGGAAAAGGTAAATAAACAGATAGCCATGTGCTCATGATATTATCTCTCATATCGCCGGTTCTTGTTAATATGTAGATAGACTATGTATCTAAGGAAAAATAATAATACTGTTATAAGACCTTTATCACAGGTTACATAAAATAATCACTCACGCATAGCTTTCATACCGTGCAGTCACTCATAGCTTTCATACCGTGCAGTCACTCATCGCTTTCATACCGTGCAGTCACTCATAGCTTTCATACCGTGCAGTCACGCATAGCTTTCATACCGTGCAGTCACGCATAGCTTTCATACCGTGCAGTCACGCATAGCTTTCATACCGTGCAGTCACTCATAGCTTTCATACCGTGCAGTCACTCATAGCTTTCATACCGTGCAGTCACTCATAGCTTTCATACCGTGCAGTCACTCATAGCTTTCATACCGTGCAGTCATGCATAGCTTTCATACCGTGCAGTCATGCATAGCTTTCATACCGTGCAGTCACGCATAGCTTTCATACCGTGCAGTCACTCATAGCTTTCATACCGTGCAGTCACTCATAGCTTTCATACCGTGCAGTCATGCATAGCTTTCATTCCGTGCAGTCATGCATAGCTTTCATACCGTGCAGTCACGCGTAGCTTTCATACCGTGCAGTCACTCATAGCTTTCATTCTGTGCAGTCATACACAGCTTTCATTCCGTGCAGTCATGCATAGCTTTCACACCGTGCAGTCACGCATAGCTTTCATACCATGCAGTCACTCATAGCTTTCATTCCGTGCAGTCACTCATAGCATTCATTCCGTGCAGTCACTTATAGCTTTCATTTCGTGCAGTCAAGCATAGCTTTCATACCGTGCAGTCACGCATAGCTTTCATTCCGTGCAGTCACGCATAGCTTTCATTCCGTGCAGTCACGCATAGCTTTCATACCGTACAGTCACTCATAGCTTTCATTCCGTGCAGTCACGCATAGCTTTCATACTGTGAAGTCACGCATAGCTTTCATTCCGTGCAGTCACTCATAGCATTCATTCCGTGCAGTCACGCATAGCTTTCATACTGTGAAGTCACGCATAGCTTTCATACCATGCAGTCACGCATAGCTTTCATTCCATGCAGTCACGCATAGCTTTCATTCCGTGCAGTCTCTAATAGCTTTCATACCGTGCAGTCACTTATAGCTTTCATACCGTGCAGTCACGCATAGCTTTCATACCGTGCAGTCACTCATAGCTTTCATTCTGTGCAGTCACTCTTAGCATTCATTCCGTGCAGTCACTCATAGCTTTCATTCCGTGCAGTCACTCATAGCATTCATACCGTGCAGTCACGCATAGCTTTCATTCCGTGCAGTCACTCATAGCATTCATTCCGTGCAGTCACTCATAGCTTTCATTTCGTGCAGTCACTCAGAGCATTCATTCTGTGCAGTCACGCATAGCTTTCATTCCGTGCAGTCACGCATAGCTTTCATACCGTACAGTCACTCATAGCTTTCATACTGTGCAGTCAAGCATAGCTTTCATTCCGTGCAGTCACGCATAGCTTTCATTCCGTGCAGTCTCTAATAGCTTTCATACCGTGCAGTCACTTATAGCTTTCATACCGTGCAGTCACTCATAGCTTTCATTCTGTGCAGTCACGCATAGCTTTCATACCGTGCAGTCACGCATAGCTTTCATTCCGTGCAGTCACTCATAGCATTCATACCGTGCAGTCACGCATAGCTTTCATTCCGTGCAGTCACTCATAGCATTCATTCCGTGCAGTAACTCATAGCTTTCATTTCGTGCAGTCACTCAGAGCATTCATTCTGTGCAGTGACGCATAGCTTTCATTCCGTGCAGTCACTCATAGCTTTCATTCCGTGCAGTCACTCATAGCTTTCATTCCGTGCAGTCACGCATAGCTTTCATTCCGTGCAGTCACGCATAGCTTTCATACCGTGCAGTCACGAATAGCTTTCATACCGCGCAGTCACGAATAGCTTTCATACCGTGCAGTCACTTATAGCTTTCATACCGTGCAGTCACGCATAGCTTTCATACCGTGCAGTCACGCATAGCTTTCATACCGTGCAGTCACTCATAGCATTCATTCTGTGCAGTCACGCATAGCTTTCATACCGTGCAGTCACTCATAGCATTCATTCTGTGCAGTCACGCATAGCTTTCATACCGTGCAGTCACTCATAGCTTTCATACCGTGCAGTAACGGATAGCTTTCATTCCGTGCAGTCACTCATAGCATTAATTCTGTGCAGTCACGCATAGCTTTCATTCCGTGCAGTCACGCATAGCTTTCATACCGTGCAGTTGCTCATAGCTTTCATACCGTGCAGTCACTCATAGCTTTCATACCGTGCAGTCACGCATAGCTTTCATACCGTGCAGTCACTCATAGCTTTCATACCGTGCAGTCACGCATAGCTTTCATTCCGTGCAGTCACGCATAGCTTTCATACCGTGCAGTCACTCATAGCTTTCATACCGTGCAGTCACGCATAGCTTTCATTCCGTGCAGTCACGCATAGCTTTCATTCCGTGCAGTCACGCATAGCTTTCATTCCGTGGAGTCACTCATAGCTTTCATACCGTGCAGTCACGCATAGGTTTCATACCGTGAAGTCACGCATAGCTTTTATTACGTGCAGTCACGCATAGCTTTCATACCGTGCAATCACTCATAGCTTTCATACCGTGCAGTCACTCATAGCTTTCATACCGTGCAGTCACTCATAGCTTTCATACCGTGCAGTCATGCATAGCTTTCATACCGTGCAGTCACGCATAGCTTTCATACCGTGCAGTCACTCATAGCTTTCATACCGTGCAGTCACTCATAGCTTTCATACCGTGCAGTCACGCATAGCTTTCATTCCGTGCAGTCACGCGTAGCTTTCATACCGTGCAGTCACTCATAGCTTTCATTCTGTGCAGTCACGCATAGCTTTCATTCCGTGCAGTCGCTCATAGCATTCATTCCGTGCAGTCACTCATAGTTTTCATTTCGTGCAGTCACTCAGAGCATTCATTCTGTGCAGTCACTCATAGCTTTCATTCCGTGCAGTCACTCATAGCATTCATTCCATGCAGTCACTCATAGCTTTCATTTCGTGCAGTCAAGCATAGCTTTCATACCGTGCAGTCACGCATAGCTTTCATACTGTGTAGTCACGCATAGCTTTCATTCCGTGCAGTCACGCATAGCTTTCATTCCGTGCAGTCACGCATAGCTTTCATACCGTGCAGTCACGCATAGCTTTCATTCCGTGCAGTCACTCATAGCATTCATTCTGTGCAGTCACGCATAGCTTTCATACCGTGCAGTCACTCATAGCTTTCATACCGTGCAGTCACGCATAGCTTTCATTCCGTGCAGTCACTCATAGCATTCATTCCGTGCAATCACGCATAGCTTTCATTACGTGCAGTCACGCATAGCTTTCATACCGTACAGTCACTCATAGCTTTCATACCGTGCAGTCAAGCATAGCTTTCATTCCGTGCAGTCACGCATAGCTTTCATACTGTGAAGTCACGCATAGCTTTCATACCATGCAGTCACGCATAGCTTTCATTCCGTGCAGTCACGCATAGCTTTCATACTGTGAAGTCACGCATAGGTTTCATACCATGCAGTCACGCATAGCTTTCATTCCGTGCAGTCACGCATAGCTTTCATTCCGTGCAGTCTCTAATAGCTTTCATACCGTGCAGTCACTTATAGCTTTCATACCGTGCAGTCACGCATAGCTTTCATTCTGTGCAGTCACTCTTAGCATTCATTCCTTGCAGTCACTCATAGCTTTCATTCCGTGCAGTCACTCATAGCATTCATACCGTGCAGTCACGCATAGCTTTCATTCCGTGCAGTCACTCATAGCATTCATTCCGTGCAGTCACTAATAGCTTTCATTTCGTGCAGTCACTCAGAGCATTCATTCTGTGCAGTCACGCATAGCTTTCATTCCGTGCAGTCACTCATAGCATTCATTCCGTGCAGTCACTCATAGCTTTCATTTCGTGCAGTTACGCATAGCTTTCATTCCGTGCAGTCATGCATAGCTTTCATTTCGTGCAGTCACGCATAGCTTTCATTCCGTGCAGTCACGCATAGCTTTCATACCGTGCAGTCACTCATAGCTTTCATACCGCGCAGTCACGAATAGCTTTCATACCGTCCAGTCACTCATAGCTTTCATACCGTGCAGTCACGCATAGCTTTCATACCGTGCAGTCACGCATAGCTTTCATACCGTGCAGTCACTCATAGCTTTCATACCGTGCAGTCACGCATAGCTTTCATTCCGTGCAGTCACGCATAGCTTTCATACCGTGCAGTCACTCATAGCATTCATTCTGTGCAGTCACGCATAGCTTTCATATCGTGCAGTTACTCATAGCATTCATTCTGTGCAGTCACGCATAGCTTTCCTACCGAGCAGTCACTCATAGCATTCATTCTGTGCAGTCACGCATAGCTTTCATACCGTGCAGTCACTCATAGCTTTCATTCCGTGCAGTCACGCATAGCTTTCATTCTGTGCAGTCACGCATAGCTTTCATTCCGTGCAGTCACTCATAGCATTAATTCTGTGCAGTCACGCATAGTTTTCATTCCGTGCAGTCACGCATAGCTTTCATACCGTGCAGTCACTCATAGCTTTCATACTGCGCAGTCACGAATAGCTTTCATACCGTGCAGTCACGCATAGCTTTCATTCCGTGCAGTCACGCATAGCTTTCATACCGTCCAGTCACGCATAGCTTTCATACCGTGCAGTCACTCATAGCTTTCATACCGTGCAGTCACGCATAGCTTTCATACCGTGCAGTCACTCATAGCTTTCATACCGTGCAGTCATGTATAGCTTTCATTCCGTGCAGTCACGTGTAGCTTTCATTCCGTGCAGTCACGCATAGCTTTCATACCGTGCAGTCACTCATAGCATTCATTCTGTGCAGTCACGCATAGCTTTCATACCGTGCAGTCACTCATAGCATTCATTCTGTGCAGTCACGCATAGCTTTCATACCGTGCAGTCACTGATAGCTTTCATACCTTGCAGTAACGGATAGCTTTCATTCCGTGCAGTCACTCATAGCATTAATTCCGTGCAGTCACGCATAGCTTTCATACCGTGCAGTCACTCATAGCATTCATTCTGTGCAGTCACGTATAGCTTTCATACCGTGCAGTCACTCATAGCATTCATTCTGTGCAGTCACGCATAGTTTTCATTCCGTGCAGTCACTCATAGCTTTCATTCCGTACAGTCACGCATAGCTTTCATACCGTGCAGTCATGCATAGCTTTCATTCCTTGCAGTCACTCATAGCTTTCATACCGTGCAGTCACTCATAGCTTTCATACCTTGCAGTCACGCATAGCTTTTATTCCGTGCAGTCACTCATAGCATTCATTCCGTGCAGTCACACATAGCTTTCATTGCGTGCAGTCACGCATAGCTTTCATTCCGTGCAGTCACGCATAGCTTTCATACCGTGCAGTCACGCATAGCTTTCATACCGTGCAGTTACGCATAGCCTTCATTCCGTGCAGTCACGCACAGCTTTCATACCGTGCAGTCACTCATAGCTTTCATACTGTGCAGTCACGCATAGCTTTCATACCGTGCAGTCACGCATAGCTTTCATTCCGTGCAGTCACGCATAGCTTTCATACCGTGCAGTCACTCATAGCTTTCATATCGCGCAGTCACGTATAGCTTTCATTCCGTGCAGCCACGCATAGCTTTCATACCGTCCAGTCACGCATAGCTTTCATACCGTGCAGTCACTCATAGCTTTCATACCGTGCAGTCACGCATAGCTTTCATTCCGTGCAGTCACGCATAGCTTTCATACCGTGCAGTCACGCATAGCTTTCATTGCGTGCAGTCACTCGTAGCTTTCATACCGTGCAGTCACTCATAGCTTTCATACCGTGCAGTCATGTATAGCTTTCATTCCGTGCAGTGATGTGTAGCTTTCATTCCGTGCAGTCACGCATAGCTTTCATTCTGTGCAGTCATGCATAGCTTTCATACCGTGCAGTCACGCATAGCTTTCATACCGTGCAGTCACGCATAGCTTTCATACCGTGCAGTAACGGATAGCTTTCATTCCTTGCAGTCACTCATAGCATTAATTCTGTGCAGTCACGCATAGCATTCATACCGTGCAGTCACTCATAGCATTCATTCTGTGCAGTCACGCATAGCTTTCATACCGTGCAGTCACTCATAGCATTCATTCTGTGCAGTCACGCATAGTTTTCATTCCGTGCAGTCACTCATAGCTTTCATTCCGTGCAGTCACGCATAGCTTTCATACCGTGCAGTCATGCATAGCTTTCATTCCTTGCAGTCACTCATAGCTTTCATACCGTGCAGTCACTCATAGCTTTCATACCTTGCAGTCACGCATAGCTTTTATTCCGTGCAGTCACTCATAGCATTCATTCCGTGCAGTCACACATAGCTTTCATTCCATGCAGTCACGCATAGCTTTCATTCCGTGCAGTCACGCATAGCTTTCATACCGTGCAGTCACGCATAGCTTTTATACCGTGCAGTTACGCATAGCCTTCATTCCGTGCAGTCACGCATAGCTTTCATACCGTGCAGTCACTCATAGCTTTCATACTGTGCAGTCACGCATAGCTTTCATACCGTGCAGTCACGCATAGCTTTCATACCGTGCAGTTACGCATAGCCTTCATTCCGTGCAGTCACGCATAGCTTTCATACCGTGCAGTCACTCATAGCTTTCATACTGTGCAGTCACGCATAGCTTTCATACCGTGCAGTCACGCATAGCTTTCATTCCGTGCAGTCACTCATAGCTTTCATACCGTGCAGTCACTCATAGCTTTCATACCGTGCAGTCACGCATAGCTTTCTTTCCGTGCAGTCACGCATAGCTTTCATACTGTGCAGTCACTCATAGCTTTCATATCGCGCAGTCAAGAATAGCTTTCATACTGTGCAGTCACTCATAGCTTTCATTCCGTGCAGTCACGCATAGCTTTCATACCGTCCAGTCACGCATAGCTTTCATACCGTGCAGTCACTCATAGCTTTCATACCGTGCAGTCACGCATAGCTTTCATTCCGTGCAGTCACGCATAGCTTTCATACCGTGCAGTCACGCATAGCTTTCATTCCGTGCAGTCACTCGTAGCTTTCATACCATGCAGTCACTCATAGCTTTCATACCGTGCAGTCATGTATAGCTTTCATTCCGTGCAGTGATGTGTAGCTTTCATTCCGTGCAGTCACGCATAGCTTTCATACCGTGCAGTCACTCATAGCATTCATTCTGTGCAGTCACGCATAGCTTTCATACCGTGCAGTCACTCATAGCATTCATTCTGTGCAGTCACGCATAGCTTTCATACCGTGCAGTCACTCATAGCATTCATTCTGTGCAGTCACGCATAGCTTTCATACCGTGCAGTCACTCATAGCTTTCATACCTTGCAGTAACGGATAGCTTTCATTCCGTGCAGTCACTCATAGCATTAATTCCGAGCAGTCACGCATAGCTTTCAAACCGTGGAGTCACTCATAGCATTCATTCTGTGCAGTCACGCATAGCTTTCATACCGTGCAGTCATGCATAGCTTTCACACCGTGCAGTCATGCATAGCTTTTATACCGTGCAGTCACGCATAGCTTTCATACCTTACAGTCACTCATAGCTTTCATACCGTGCAGTAACGGATAGCTTTCATTCCTTGCAGTCACTCATAGCATTAATTCCGTGCAGTCACGCATAGCTTTCATACCGTGCAGTCACTCATAGCATTCATTCTGTGCAGTCACGCATAGCTTTCATACAGTGCAGTCACGCATAGCTTTCATTCCGTGCAGTCACGCATAGCTTTCATACCGTGCAGTTACGCATAGCTTTCATTCCGTGTAGTCACGCATAGCTTTCATTCCGTGCAGTCACGCATAGCTTTCATACCGTGCAGTCACTCATAGCTTTCATACTGTGCAGTCATGCATAGCTTTCATACCGTGCAGTCACGCATAGCTTTCATTCCGTGCAGTCACTCATAGCTTTCATACCGTGCAGTCACTCATAGCTTTCATACCGTGCAGTCACGCATAGCTTTCATTCCGTGCAGTCACTCATAGATTTCATACCGTGCAGTCACTCATAGCTTTCATACCGTGCAGTCACTCATAGCTTTCATACCTTGCAGTAACGGATAGCTTTCATTCCGTGCAGTCACTCATAGCATTAATTCCGAGCAGTCACGCATAGCTTTCAAACCGTGGAGTCACTCATAGCATTCATTCTGTGCAGTCACGCATAGCTTTCATACCTTACAGTCACTCATAGCTTTCATACCGTGCAGTAACGGATAGCTTTCATTCCTTGCAGTCACTCATAGCTTTCATTCCGTGCAGTCACGCATAGCTTTCATACCGTGCAGTCACGCATAGCTTTCATACCGTGCAGTCACTCATAGCATTCATTCCGTGTAGTCACGCATAGCTTTCATTCCGTGCAGTCACGCATAGCTTTCATTCCGTGCAGTCATGCATAGCTTTCATTCCGTGCAGTCACTCATAGCTTTCATTCCGTGCAGTCACGCATAGCTTTCATACAGTGCAGTCACGCATAGCTTTCATACCGTGCAGTCACTCATAGCTTTCATTCCGTGCAGTCACTCATAGCTTTCATTCCGTGCAGTCCCGCATAGCTTTCATACCGTGCAGTCACTCATAGCTTTCATACCGTGCAGTCACTCATAGCTTTCATTCCGTGCAGTCACTCATAGCTTTCATACCGTGCAGTCACTCATAGCTTTCATTCCGTGCAGTCACTCATAGCTTTCATACCGTGCAGTCACTCATAGCTTTCATACCGTGCAGTCACTCATAGCTTTCATTCCGTGCAGTCACTCATAGCTTTCATACCGTGCAGTCACGCATAGCTTTCATACCGTGCATTCACTCATAGCTTTCATACCGTGCAGTCACTCATAGCTTTCATTCCGTGCAGTCACTCATAGCTTTCATTCCGTGCAGTCACTCATAGCTTCCATACCGTGCAGTCACTAATAGCATTCATTCTGTGCAGTCACGCATAGCTTTCATACCGTGCAGTCACTCATAGCATTCATTCTGTGCAGTCACTCATAGCTTTCATTCCGTGCAGTCACGCATAGCTTTCATACAGTGCAGTCACGCATAACTTTCATACCGTGCAGTCACTCATAGCTTTCATTCCGTGCAGTCACTCATAGCTTTCATTCCGTGCAGTCACTCATAGCTTTCATTCCGTGCAGTCACTCATAGCTTTCATACCGTGCAGTCACTCATAGCTTTCATTCCGTGCAGTCACTCATAGCTTTCATACCGTGCAGTCACGCATAGCTTTCATACCGTGCAGTCACTCATAGCTTTCATTCCGTGCAGTCACTCATAGCTTTCATTCCGTGCAGTCACTCATAGCTTTCATTCCGTGCAGTCACTCATAGCTTTCATACCGTGCAGTCACTCATAGCTTTCATTCCGTGCAGTCACTCATAGCTTTCATACCGTGCAGTCACTCATAGCTTTCATTCCTTGCAGTCACTCATAGCTTTCATTCCGTGCAGTCACTCATAGCTTCCATACCGTGCAGTCACTCATAGCATTCATTCTGTGCAGTCACGCATAGCTTTCATACCGTGCAGTCACTCATAGCTTTCATTCCGTGCAGTCACTCATAGCTTTCATACCGTGCAGTCACGCATAGCTTTTATTCCGTGCAGTCACTCATAGCATTCATTCCGTGTAGTCACGCATAGCCTTCATTCCGTGCAGTCACGCATAGCTTTCATACCGTGCAGTCATGCATAGCTTTCATTCCGTGCAGTCACTCATAGATTTCATACCGTGCAGTCACTCATAGCTTTCATACCGTGCAGTCACGCATAGCTTTTATTCCGTGCAGTCACTCATAGCATTCATTCCGTGTAGACACGCATAGCCTTCATTCCGTGCAGTCACGCATAGCTTTCTTTCCGTGCAGTCACGCATAGCTTTCATACCGTGCAGTCACGCATAGCTTTCATTCCGTGCAGTCACGCATAGCTTTCATTCTGTGCAGTCATGCATAGCTTTCATACCGTGCAGTCACTCATAGCTTTCATTCCGTGCAGTCACTCATAGCTTTCATACCGTGCAGTCACGCATAGCTTTTATTCCGTGCAGTCACTCATAGCTTTCATTCCGTGCAGTCACTCATAGCTTTCATTCCGTGCAGTCACTCATAACTTTCATTCCGTGCAGTCACTCATAGCTTTCATACCGTGCAGTCACTCATAGCTTTCATTCCGTGCAGTCACTCATAGCTTTCATACCGTGCAGTCACTCATAGCTTTCATTCCTTGCAGTCACTCATAGCTTTCATTCCGTGCAGTCACTCATAGCTTCCATACCGTGCAGTCACTCATAGCATTCATTCTGTGCAGTCACGCATAGCTTTCATACCGTGCAGTCACTCATAGCTTTCATTCCGTGCAGTCACTCATAGCTTTCATACCGTGCAGTCACGCATAGCTTTTATTCCGTGCAGTCACTCATAGCATTCATTCCGTGTAGTCACGCATAGCCTTCATTCCGTGCAGTCACGCATAGCTTTCATACCGTGCAGTCATGCATAGCTTTCATTCCGTGCAGTCACTCATAGATTTCATACCGTGCAGTCACTCATAGCTTTCATACCGTGCAGTCACGCATAGCTTTTATTCCGTGCAGTCACTCATAGCATTCATTCCGTGTAGTCACGCATAGCCTTCATTCCGTGCAGTCACGCATAGCTTTCATTCCGTGCAGTCACGCATAGCTTTCATACCGTGCAGTCACGCATAGCTTTCATTCCGTGCAGTCACTCATAGCTTTCATACCGTGCAGTCACTCATAGCTTTCTTACTGTGCAGTCACGCATAGCTTTCATACCGTGCAGTCACGCATAGCTTTCATTCCGTGCAGTCACTCATAGCTTTCATACCGTGCAGTCACTCATAGCTTTCATACCGTGCAGTCACTCATAGCTTTCATTCCGTGCAGTCACTCATAGCTTTCATTCCGTGCAGTCACTCATAGCTTCCATACCGTGCAGTCACTCATAGCATTCATTCTGTGCAGTCACGCATAGCTTTCATACCGTGCAGTCACTCATAGCATTCATTCTGTGCAGTCACGCATAGCTTTCCTACCGAGCAGTCACTCATAGCATTCATTCTGTGCAGTCACGCATAGCTTTCATACCGTGCAGTCACTCATAGCTTTCATTCCGTGCAGTCACGCATAGCTTTCATTCTGTGCAGTCACGCATAGCTTTCATTCCGTGCAGTCACTCATAGCATTAATTCTGTGCAGTCACGCATAGTTTTCATTCCGTGCAGTCACGCATTGCTTTCATACCGTGCAGTCACTCATAGCTTTCATACTGCGCAGTCACGAATAGCTTTCATACCGTGCAGTCACTCATAGCTTTCATTCCGTGCAGTCACGCATAGCTTTCATACCGTCCAGTCACGCATAGCTTTCATACCGTGCAGTCACTCATAGCTTTCATACCGTGCAGTCACGCATAGCTTTCATACCGTGCAGTCACTCATAGCTTTCATACCGTGCAGTCATGTATAGCTTTCATTCCGTGCAGTCACGTGTAGCTTTCATTCCGTGCAGTCACGCATAGCTTTCATACCGTGCAGTCACTCATAGCATTCATTCTGTGCAGTCACGCATAGCTTTCATACCGTGCAGTCACTCATAGCATTCATTCTGTGCAGTCACGCATAGCTTTCATACCGTGCAGTCACTGATAGCTTTCATACCTTGCAGTAACGGATAGCTTTCATTCCGTGCAGTCACTCATAGCATTAATTCCGTGCAGTCACGCATAGCTTTCATACCGTGCAGTCACTCATAGCATTCATTCTGTGCAGTCACGTATAGCTTTCATACCGTGCAGTCACTCATAGCATTCATTCTGTGCAGTCACGCATAGTTTTCATTCCGTGCAGTCACTCATAGCTTTCATTCCGTACAGTCACGCATAGCTTTCATACCGTGCAGTCATGCATAGCTTTCATTCCTTGCAGTCACTCATAGCTTTCATACCGTGCAGTCACTCATAGCTTTCATACCTTGCAGTCACGCATAGCTTTTATTCCGTGCAGTCACTCATAGCATTCATTCCGTGCAGTCACACATAGCTTTCATTGCGTGCAGTCACGCATAGCTTTCATTCCGTGCAGTCACGCATAGCTTTCATACCGTGCAGTCACGCATAGCTTTCATACCGTGCAGTTACGCATAGCCTTCATTCCGTGCAGTCACGCACAGCTTTCATACCGTGCAGTCACTCATAGCTTTCATACTGTGCAGTCACGCATAGCTTTCATACCGTGCAGTCACGCATAGCTTTCATTCCGTGCAGTCACTCATAGCTTTCATACCGTGCAGTCACTCATAGCTTTCATACCGTGCAGTCACGCATAGCTTTCTTTCCGTGCAGTCACGCATAGCTTTCATACCGTGCAGTCACTCATAGCTTTCATATCGCGCAGTCACGTATAGCTTTCATTCCGTGCAGCCACGCATAGCTTTCATACCGTCCAGTCACGCATAGCTTTCATACCGTGCAGTCACTCATAGCTTTCATACCGTGCAGTCACGCATAGCTTTCATTCCGTGCAGTCACGCATAGCTTTCATACCGTGCAGTCACGCATAGCTTTCATTGCGTGCAGTCACTCGTAGCTTTCATACCGTGCAGTCACTCGTAGCTTTCATACCGTGCAGTCATGTATAGCTTTCATTCCGTGCAGTGATGTGTAGCTTTCATTCCGTGCAGTCACGCATAGCTTTCATACCGTGCAGTCACTGATAGCTTTCATACCGTGCAGTAACGGATAGCTTTCATTCCGTGCAGTCACTCATAGCATTAATTCCGTGCAGTCACGCATAGCTTTCATACCGTGCAGTCACTCATAGCATTCATTCTGTGCAGTCATGCATAGCTTTCATACCGTGCAGTCACGCATAGCTTTCATACCGTGCAGTCACGCATAGCTTTCATACCGTGCAGTAACGGATAGCTTTCATTCCTTGCAGTCACTCATAGCATTAATTCCGTGCAGTCACGCATAGCATTCATACCGTGCAGTCACTCATAGCATTCATTCTGTGCAGTCACGCATAGCTTTCATACCGTGCAGTCACTCATAGCATTCATTCTGTGCAGTCACGCATAGTTTTCATTCCGTGCAGTCACTCATAGCTTTCATTCCGTGCAGTCACGCATAGCTTTCATACCGTGCAGTCATGCATAGCTTTCATTCCTTGCAGTCACTCATAGCTTTCATACCGTGCAGTCACTCATAGCTTTCATACCTTGCAGTCACGCATAGCTTTTATTCCGTGCAGTCACTCATAGCATTCATTCCGTGCAGTCACACATAGCTTTCATTCCGTGCAGTCACGCATAGCTTTCATTCCGTGCAGTCACGCATAGCTTTCATACCGTGCAGTCACGCATAGCTTTCATACCGTGCAGTTACGCATAGCCTTCATTCCGTGCAGTCACGCATAGCTTTCATACCGTGCAGTCACTCATAGCTTTCATACTGTGCAGTCACGCATAGCTTTCATACCGTGCAGTCACGCATAGCTTTCATTCCGTGCAGTCACTCATAGCTTTCATACCGTGCAGTCACTCATAGCTTTCATACCGTGCAGTCACGCATAGCTTTCTTTCCGTGCAGTCACGCATAGCTTTCATACTGTGCAGTCACTCATAGCTTTCATATCGCGCAGTCAAGAATAGCTTTCATACTGTGCAGTCACTCATAGCTTTCATTCCGTGCAGTCACGCATAGCTTTCATACCGTCCAGTCACGCATAGCTTTCATACCGTGCAGTCACTCATAGCTTTCATACCGTGCAGTCACGCATAGCTTTCATTCCGTGCAGTCACGCATAGCTTTCATACCGTGCAGTCACGCATAGCTTTCATTCCGTGCAGTCACTCGTAGCTTTCATACCATGCAGTCACTCATAGCTTTCATACCGTGCAGTCATGTATAGCTTTCATTCCGTGCAGTGATGTGTAGCTTTCATTCCGTGCAGTCACGCATAGCTTTCATACCGTGCAGTCACTCATAGCATTCATTCTGTGCAGTCACGCATAGCTTTCATACCGTGCAGTCACTCATAGCATTCATTCTGTGCAGTCACGCATAGCTTTCATACCGTGCAGTCACTCATAGCATTCATTCTGTGCAGTCACGCATAGCTTTCATACCGTGCAGTCACTCATAGCTTTCATACCTTGCAGTAACGGATAGCTTTCATTCCGTGCAGTCACTCATAGCATTAATTCCGAGCAGTCACGCATAGCTTTCAAACCGTGGAGTCACTCATAGCATTCATTCTGTGCAGTCACGCATAGCTTTCATACCGTGCAGTCATGCATAGCTTTCACACCGTGCAGTCATGCATAGCTTTTATACCGTGCAGTCACGCATAGCTTTCATACCTTACAGTCACTCATAGCTTTCATACCGTGCAGTAACGGATAGCTTTCATTCCTTGCAGTCACTCATAGCATTAATTCCGTGCAGTCACGCATAGCTTTCATACCGTGCAGTCACTCATAGCATTCATTCTGTGCAGTCACGCATAGCTTTCATACCGTGCAGTCACTCATAGCTTTCATACCGTGCAGTCACGCATAGCTTTCATTCCGTGCAGTCACGCATAGCTTTCATTCCGTGCAGTCACGCATAGCTTTCATACAGTGCAGTCACGCATAGCTTTCATTCCGTGCAGTCACGCATAGCTTTCATACCGTGCAGTTACGCATAGCTTTCATTCCGTGCAGTCACGCATAGCTTTCATACCGTGCAGTCACTCATAGCTTTCATACTGTGCAGTCATGCATAGCTTTCATACCGTGCAGTCACGCATAGCTTTCATTCCGTGCAGTCACGCATAGCTTTCATACCGTGCAGTCACTCATAGCTTTCATACCGTGCAGTCACGCATAGCTTTCATTCCGTGCAGTCACTCATAGATTTCATACCGTGCAGTCACTCATAGCTTTCATACCGTGCAGTCACTCATAGCTTTCATACCTTGCAGTCACGCATAGCTTTCATTCCGTGCAGTCACTCATAGATTTCATACCGTGCAGTCACTCATAGCTTTCATTCCGTGCAGTCACTCATAGCATTAATTCCGAGCAGTCACGCATAGCTTTCAAACCGTGGAGTCACTCATAGCATTCATTCTGTGCAGTCACGCATAGCTTTCATACCGTGCAGTCATGCATAGCTTTCACACCGTGCAGTCATGCATAGCTTTTATACCGTGCAGTCACGCATAGCTTTCATACCTTACAGTCACTCATAGCTTTCATACCGTGCAGTAACGGATAGCTTTCATTCCTTGCAGTCACTCATAGCTTTCATTCCGTGCAGTCACGCATAGCTTTCATACCGTGCAGTCACGCATAGCTTTCATACCGTGCAGTCACTCATAGCATTCATTCCGTGGAGTCACGCATAGCTTTCATTCCGTGCAGTCACGCATAGCTTTCATTCCGTGCAGTCATGCATAGCTTTCATTCCGTGCAGTCACTCATAGCTTTCATTCCGTGCAGTCACGCATAGCTTTCATACAGTGCAGTCACGCATAGCTTTCATACCGTGCAGTCACTCATAGCTTTCATTCCGTGCAGTCACTCATAGCTTTCATTCCGTGCAGTCCCGCATAGCTTTCATACCGTGCAGTCACTCATAGCTTTCATACCGTGCAGTCACTCATAGCTTTCATTCCGTGCAGTCACTCATAGCTTTCATACCGTGCAGTCACTCATAGCTTTCATTCCGTGCAGTCACTCATAGCTTTCATACCGTGCAGTCACTCATAGCTTTCATACCGTGCAGTCACTCATAGCTTTCATTCCGTGCAGTCACTCATAGCTTTCATACCGTGCAGTCACGCATAGCTTTCATACCGTGCATTCACTCATAGCTTTCATTCCGTGCAGTCACTCATAGCTTTCATTCCGTGCAGTCACTCATAGCTTCCATACCGTGCAGTCACTCATAGCATTCATTCTGTGCAGTCACGCATAGCTTTCATACCGTGCAGTCACTCATAGCATTCATTCTGTGCAGTCACTCATAGCTTTCATTCCGTGCAGTCACGCATAGCTTTCATACAGTGCAGTCACGCATAGCTTTCATACCGTGCAGTCACTCATAGCTTTCATTCCGTGCAGTCACTCATAGCTTTCATTCCGTGCAGTCACTCATAGCTTTCATTCCGTGCAGTCACTCATAGCTTTCATACCGTGCAGTCACTCATAGCTTTCATTCCGTGCAGTCACTCATAGCTTTCATACCGTGCAGTCACGCATAGCTTTCATACCGTGCAGTCACTCATAGCTTTCATTCCGTGCAGTCACTCATAGCTTTCATTCCGTGCAGTCACTCATAGCTTTCATTCCGTGCAGTCACTCATAGCTTTCATACCGTGCAGTCACTCATAGCTTTCATTCCGTGCAGTCACTCATAGCTTTCATACCGTGCAGTCACTCATAGCTTTCATTCCTTGCAGTCACTCATAGCTTTCATTCCGTGCAGTCACTCATAGCTTCCATACCATGCAGTCACTCATAGCATTCATTCTGTGCAGTCACGCATAGCTTTCATACCGTGCAGTCACTCATAGCTTTCATTCCGTGCAGTCACTCATAGCTTTCATACCGTGCAGTCACGCATAGCTTTTATTCCGTGCAGTCACTCATAGCATTCATTCCGTGTAGTCACGCATAGCCTTCATTCCGTGCAGTCACGCATAGCTTTCATACCGTGCAGTCATGCATAGCTTTCATTCCGTGCAGTCACTCATAGATTTCATACCGTGCAGTCACTCATAGCTTTCATACCGTGCAGTCACGCATAGCTTTTATTCCGTGCAGTCACTCATAGCATTCATTCCGTGTAGTCACGCATAGCCTTCATTCCGTGCAGTCACGCATAGCTTTCATTCCGTGCAGTCACGCATAGCTTTCATACCGTGCAGTCACGCATAGCTTTCATTCCGTGCAGTCACGCATAGCTTTCATTCTGTGCAGTCATGCATAGCTTTCATACCGTGCAGTCACTCATAGCTTTCATTCCGTGCAGTCACTCATAGCTTTCATACCGTGCAGTCACGCATAGCTTTTATTCCGTGCAGTCACTCATAGCTTTCATTCCGTGCAGTCACTCATAGCTTTCATTCCGTGCAGTCACTCATAGCTTTCATTCCGTGCAGTCACTCATAGCTTTCATACCGTGCAGTCACTCATAGCTTTCATTCCGTGCAGTCACTCATAGCTTTCATACCGTGCAGTCACTCATAGCTTTCATTCCTTGCAGTCACTCATAGCTTTCATTCCGTGCAGTCACTCATAGCTTCCATACCGTGCAGTCACTCATAGCATTCATTCTGTGCAGTCACGCATAGCTTTCATACCGTGCAGTCACTCATAGCTTTCATTCCGTGCAGTCACTCATAGCTTTCATACCGTGCAGTCACGCATAGCTTTTATTCCGTGCAGTCACTCATAGCATTCATTCCGTGTAGTCACGCATAGCCTTCATTCCGTGCAGTCACGCATAGCTTTCATACCGTGCAGTCATGCATAGCTTTCATTCCGTGCAGTCACTCATAGATTTCATACCGTGCAGTCACTCATAGCTTTCATACCGTGCAGTCACGCATAGCTTTTATTCCGTGCAGTCACTCATAGCATTCATTCCGTGTAGTCACGCATAGCCTTCATTCCGTGCAGTCACGCATAGCTTTCATTCCGTGCAGTCACGCATAGCTTTCATACCGTGCAGTCACGCATAGCTTTCATTCCGTGCAGTCACTCATAGCTTTCATACCGTGCAGTCAATCATAGCTTTCTTACTGTGCAGTCACGCATAGCTTTCATACCGTGCAGTCACGCATAGCTTTCATTCCGTGCAGTCACTCATAGCTTTCATACCGTGCAGTCACTCATAGCTTTCATACCGTGCAGTCACTCATAGCTTTCATTCCGTGCAGTCACTCATAGCTTTCATTCCGTGCAGTCACTCATAGCTTCCATACCGTGCAGTCACTCATAGCATTCATTCTGTGCAGTCACGCATAGCTTTCATACCGTGCAGTCACTCATAGCATTCATTCTGTGCAGTCACTCATAGCTTTCATTCCGTGCAGTCACGCATAGCTTTCATACAGTGCAGTCACGCATAGCTTTCATACCGTGCAGTCACTCATAGCTTTCATTCCGTGCAGTCACTCATAGCTTTCATTCCGTGCAGTCACTCATAGCTTTCATACCGTGCAGTCACTCATAGCTTTCATTCCGTGCAGTCACTCATAGCTTTCATACCGTGCAGTCACTCATAGCTTTCATTCCGTGCAGTCACTCATAGCTTTCATACCGTGCAGTCACACATAGCTTTCATACCGTGCAGTCACTCATAGCTTTCATTCCGTGCAGTCACTCATAGCTTTCATACCGTGCAGTCACGCATAGCTTTCATACCGTGCAGTCACTCTTAGCTTTCATTCCGTGCAGTCACTCATAGCTTTCATTCCGTGCAGTCACTCATAGCTTTCATTCCGTGCAGTCACTCATAGCTTTCATACCGTGCAGTCACTCATAGCTTTCATTCCGTGCAGTCACTCATAGCTTTCATACCGTGCAGTCACTCATAGCTTTCATTCCTTGCAGTCACTCATAGCTTTCATTCCGTGCAGTCACTCATAGCTTCCATACCGTGCAGTCACTCATAGCATTCATTCTGTGCAGTCATGCATAGCTTTCATACCGTGCAGTCACTCATAGCTTTCATTCCGTGCAGTCACTCATAGCTTTCATACCGTGCAGTCACGCATAGCTTTTATTCCGTGCAGTCACTCATAGCATTCATTCCGTGTAGTCACGCATAGCCTTCATTCCGTGCAGTCACGCATAGCTTTCATACCGTGCAGTCATGCATAGCTTTCATTCCGTGCAGTCACTCATAGATTTCATACCGTGCAGTCACTCATAGCTTTCATACCGTGCAGTCACGCATAGCTTTTATTCCGTGCAGTCACTCATAGCATTCATTCCGTGTAGTCACGCATAGCCTTCATTCCGTGCAGTCACGCATAGCTTTCATTCCATGCAGTCACGCATAGCTTTCATACCGTGCAGTCACGCATAGCTTTCATTCCGTGCAGTCACGCATAGCTTTCATACCGTGCAGTCACGCATAGCTTTCATACCGTGCAGTTACGCATAGCTTTCATTCCGTGCAGTCACGCATAGCTTTCATACCGTGCAGTCACTCATAGCTTTCTTACTGTGCAGTCACGCATAGCTTTCATACCGTGCAGTCACGCATAGCTTTCATTCCGTGCAGTCACTCATAGCTTTCATACCGTGCAGTCACTCATAGCTTTCATACCGTGCAGTCACGCATAGCTTTCATACCGTGCAGTCACGCATAGCTTTCTATCCGTGCAGTCACGCATATCTTTCATACCGTGCAGTCACTCATAGCTTTCATACCGTGCAGTCATGTATAGCTTTCATTCCGTGCAGTCACGTGTAGCTTTCATTCCGTGCAGTCACGCATAGCTTTCATACCGTGCAGTCACTCATAGCATTCATTCTGTGCAGTCACGCATAGCTTTCATTCCGTGCTGTCACTCATAGCATTCATTCTGTGCAGTCACGCATAGCTTTCATACCGTGCAGTCATCAATAGCATTCATTCAGTGCAGTCACGCATAGCTTTCATTCCATGCAGTCACTCATAGCATTAATTCCGTGCAGTCACAAATAGCTTTCATACCGTGCAGTCACTCATAGCATTCGTTCTGTGCAGTCACGCATAGCTTTCATTCCGTGCAGTCACTCATAGCATTAATTCCATGCAGTCACGCATAGCTTTCATTCCGTGCAGTCACTCATAGCATTAATTCCGTGCAGTCACGCATAGCTTTCATTCCGTGCAGTCACGCATAGCATTAATTCTGTGCAGTCACGCATAGCTTTCATACCGTGCAGTCATGCATAGCTTTCATACCGTGCAGTCACGTATAGCTTTCATACCGTGCAGTCACGCATTGCTTTCATACCGTGCAGTCACTCATAGCTTTCATTCCGTGCAGTCACTCATAGCGTTCATTCCGTGCAGTCACGCATAGCTTTCATACCGTGCAGTCATGCATAGCTTTCATACCATGCAGTCACTCATAGCTTTCATACCGTGCAGTCACTCATAGCTTTCATTCCGTGCAGTCACGCATAGCTTTTATTCCGTGCAGTCACTCATAGCATTCATTCCGTGCAGTCACGCATAGCTTTCATTCCGTGCAGTCATGCATAGCTTTCATTCCGTGCAGTCACGCATAGCTTTCTTACCGTGCAGTCACGCATAGCTTTAATTCCGTGCAGTCACGCATAGCTTTCATACCGTGCAGTTACGCATAGCTTTCATTCCGTGCAGTCACTCATAGCTTTCATACTGTGCAGTCACGCATAGCTTTCATACCGTGCAGTCACGCATAGCTTTCATTCCGTGCAGTCACTCATAGCTTTCATACCGTGCAGTCACTCATAGCATTCATTCTGTGCAGTCACGCATAGCTTTCATACCGTGCAGTCACTCATAGCATTCATTCTGTGCAGTCACGCATAGCTTTCATACCGTGCAGTCACTCATAGCTTTCATTCCGTGCAGTCACTCATAGCTTTCATTCCGTGCAGTCACGCATAGCTTTCATACCGTGCAGTCACTCATAGCTTTCATTCCGTGCAGTCACTCATAGATTTCATACCGTGCAGTCACTCATAGCTTTCATACCGTGCAGTCACGCATAGCTTTCATTCCGTGCAGTCACTCATAGCATTCATTCCGTGTAGTCACGCATAGCCTTCATTCCGTGCAGTCACGCATAGCTTTCATTCCGTGCAGTCACGCATAGCTTTCATACCGTGCAGTCACGCATAGCTTTCATTCTGTGCAGTCACGCATAGCTTTTATACCGTGCAGTTACGCATAGCTTTCATTCCGTGCAGTCACGCATAGCTTTCATACCGTGCAGTCACTCATAGCTTTCTTACTGTGCAGTCACGCATAGCTTTCATTCCGTGCAGTCACGCATAGCTTTCATTCCGTGCAGTCACTCATAGCTTTCATACCGTGCAGTCACTCATAGCTTTCATATCGTGCAGTCACGCATAGCTTTCATACCGTGCAGTCACGCATAGCTTTCTTTCCATGCAGTCACGCATAGCTTTCATACCGTGCAGTCACTCATAGCATTCATTCTGTGCAGTCACGCATAGCTTTCATACCGTGCAGTCACTCATAGCTTTCATTCCGTGCAGTCACGCATAGCTTTCATACCGTGCAGTCATGCATAGCTTTCATTCCGTGCAGTCACTCATAGATTTCATACCGTGCAGTCACTCATAGCTTTCATACCGTGCAGTCACGCATAGCTTTCATACCGTGCAGTCACGCATAGCTTTCATTCTGTGCAGTCACGCATAGCTTTTATACCGTGCAGTTACGCATAGCTTTCATTCCGTGCAGTCACGCATAGCTTTCATACCGTGCAGTCACTCATAGCTTTCTTACTGTGCAGTCACGCACAGCTTTCATTCCGTGCAGTCACGCATAGCTTTCATTCCGTGCAGTCACTCATAGCTTTCATACCGTGCAGTCACTCATAGCTTTCATACCGTGCAGTCACGCATAGCTTTCTTTCCGTGCAGTCACGCATAGCTTTCATACCGTGCAGTCACTCATAGCATTCATTCTGTGCAGTCACGCATAGCTTTCATACCGTGCAGTCACTCATAGCTTTCATTCCGTGCAGTCACTCATAGCTTTCATTCCGTGCAGTCACGCATAGCTTTCATACCGTGCAGTCATGCATAGCTTTCATTCCGTTCAGTCACTCATAGATTTCATACCGTGCAGTCACTCATAGCTTTCATACCGTGCAGTCACGCATAGCTTTCATTCCGTGCAGTCACTCATAGCATTCATTCCGTGTAGTCACGCATAGCCTTCATTCCGTGCAGTCACGCATAGCTTTCATTCCGTGCAGTCACGCATAGCTTTCATACCGTGCAGTCACGCATAGCTTTCATTCTGTGCAGTCACGCATAGCTTTTATACCGTGCAGTTACGCATAGCTTTCATTCCGTGCAGTCACGCATAGCTTTCATACCGTGCAGTCACTCATAGCTTTCTTACTGTGCAGTCACGCATAGCTTTCATTCCGTGCAGTCACGCATAGCTTTCATTCCGTGCAGTCACTCATAGCTTTCATACCGTGCAGTCACTCATAGCTTTCATACCGTGCAGTCACGCATAGCTTTCATACCGTGCAGTCACGCATAGCTTTCTTTCCGTGCAGTCACGCATAGCTTTCATACCGTGCAGTCACGCATAGCTTTCATACCGTGCAGTCACTCATAGCTTTCATACCGTGCAGTCATGTATAGCTTTCATTCCGTGCAGTCACGCGTAGCTTTCATACCGTGCAGTCACTCATAGCATTCATTCTGTGCAGTCACGCATAGCTTTCATACCGTGCAGTCACTCATAGCATTCATTCTGTGCAGTCACGCATAGCTTTCATACCGTGCAGTCACTCATAGCATTCATTCTGTGCAGTCACGCATAGCTTTCATACCGTGCAGTCACTCATAGCTTTCATACCGTGCAGTAACGGATAGCTTTCATTCCGTGCAGTCACTCATAGCATTAATTCCGTGCAGTCACGCATAGCTTTCATACCTTGCAATAACTCATAGCATTCATTCTGTGCAGTCACGCATAGCTTTCATACCGTGCAGTCATGCATAGCTTTCATACCGTGCAGTCACGCATAGCTTTCATACCGTGCAGTCACGCATAGCTTTCATACCTTACAGTCACTCATAGCTTTCATACCGTGCAGTAACGGATAGCTTTCATTCCTTGCAGTCACTTATAGAATTAATTCCGTGCAGTCACGCATAGCTTTCATACCGTGCAGTCACTCATAGCATTCATTCTGTGCAGTCACGCATAGCTTTCATACCGTGCAGTCACGCATAGCTTTCATTCCGTGCAGTCACTCATAGCTTTCATACCATGCAGTCACTCATAGCTTTCATACCGTGCAGTCACGCTTAGCTTTCTTTCCGTGCAGTCACGCATAGCTTTCTTTCCGTGCAGTCACGCATAGCTTTCATACCGTGCAGTCATTTCTAGCATTCATTCTGTACAGTCACGCATAGCTTTCATACCGTGCAGTCACGCATAGCTTTCATTCCGTGCAGTCACGCATAGCTTTCATACTGTGCAGTCACGCATAGCTTTCATTCCGTGCAGTCACTCATAGCTTTCATTACATGCAGTCACGCATAGCTTTCATACAGTGCAGTAACGCATAGCTTTCTCACCGCGCAGTAACGCATAGCTTTCTTTCCGTGCAGTCACGCATAGCTTTCATACCGTGCAGTCACGCATAGCTTTCATACAGTGCAGTCACGCATAACTTTCATACCGTGCAGTCACGCATAGCTTTCATTCCGTGCAGTCATTTCTAGCATTCATTCTGTACAGTCACGCATAGCTTTCATACCGTGCAGTCACGCATAGCTTTCATTCCATGCAGTCACTCATAGCATTAATTCCGTGCAGTCACAAATAGCTTTCATACCGTGCAGTCACTCATAGCATTCGTTCTGTGCAGTCACGCATAGCTTTCATTCCGTGCAGTCACTCATAGCATTAATTCCATGCAGTCACGCATAGCTTTCATTCCGTGCAGTCACTCATAGCATTAATTCCGTGCAGTCACGCATAGCTTTCATTCCGTGCAGTCACTCATAGCATTAATTCTGTGCAGTCACGCATAGCTTTCATACCGTGCAGTCATGCATAGCTTTCATACCGTGCAGTCACGTATAGCTTTCATACCGTGCAGTCACGCATTGCTTTCATACCGTGCAGTCACTCATAGCTTTCATTCCGTGCAGTCACTCATAGCGTTCATTCCGTGCAGTCACGCATAGCTTTCATACCGTGCAGTCATGCATAGCTTTCATACCATGCAGTCACTCATAGCTTTCATACCGTGCAGTCACTCATAGCTTTCATTCCGTGCAGTCACGCATAGCTTTTATTCCGTGCAGTCACTCATAGCATTCATTCCGTGCAGTCACGCATAGCTTTCATTCCGTGCAGTCATGCATAGCTTTCATTCCGTGCAGTCACGCATAGCTTTCTTACCGTGCAGTCACGCATAGCTTTAATTCCGTGCAGTCACGCATAGCTTTCATACCGTGCAGTTACGCATAGCTTTCATTCCGTGCAGTCACTCATAGCTTTCATACTGTGCAGTCACGCATAGCTTTCATACCGTGCAGTCACGCATAGCTTTCATTCCGTGCAGTCACTCATAGCTTTCATACCGTGCAGTCACTCATAGCTTTCATTCTGTGCAGTCATTTATAGCTTCCATACCGTGCAGTCACTCATAGCATTCATTCTGTGCAGTCACGCATAGCTTTCATACCGTGCAGTCACTCATAGCATTCATTCTGTGCAGTCACGCATAGCTTTCATACCGTGCAGTCACTCATAGCTTTCATTCCGTGCAGTCACTCATAGCTTTCATTCCGTGCAGTCACGCATAGCTTTCATACCGTGCAGTCACTCATAGCTTTCATTCCGTGCAGTCACTCATAGATTTCATACCGTGCAGTCACTCATAGCTTTCATACCGTGCAGTCACGCATAGCTTTCATTCCGTGCAGTCACTCATAGCATTCATTCCGTGTAGTCACGCATAGCCTTCATTCCGTGCAGTCACGCATAGCTTTCATTCCGTGCAGTCACGCATAGCTTTCATACCGTGCAGTCACGCATAGCTTTCATTCTGTGCAGTCACGCATAGCTTTTATACCGTGCAGTTACGCATAGCTTTCATTCCGTGCAGTCACGCATAGCTTTCATACCGTGCAGTCACTCATAGCTTTCTTACTGTGCAGTCACGCATAGCTTTCATTCCGTGCAGTCACGCATAGCTTTCATTCCGTGCAGTCACTCATAGCTTTCATACCGTGCAGTCACTCATAGCTTTCGTATCGTGCAGTCACGCATAGCTTTCATACCGTGCAGTCACGCATAGCTTTCTTTCCATGCAGTCACGCATAGCTTTCATACCGTGCAGTCACTCATAGCATTCATTCTGTGCAGTCACGCATAGCTTTCATACCGTGCAGTCACTCATAGCTTTCATTCCGTGCAGTCACGCATAGCTTTCATACCGTGCAGTCATGCATAGCTTTCATTCCGTGCAGTCACTCATAGATTTCATACCGTGCAGTCACTCATAGCTTTCATACCGTGCAGTCACGCATAGCTTTCATACCGTGCAGTCACGCATAGCTTTCATTCTGTGCAGTCACGCATAGCTTTTATACCGTGCAGTTACGCATAGCTTTCATTCCGTGCAGTCACGCATAGCTTTCATACCGTGCAGTCACTCATAGCTTTCTTACTGTGCAGTCACGCACAGCTTTCATTCCGTGCAGTCACGCATAGCTTTCATTCCGTGCAGTCACTCATAGCTTTCATACCGTGCAGTCACTCATAGCTTTCATACCGTGCAGTCACGCATAGCTTTCTTTCCGTGCAGTCACGCATAGCTTTCATACCGTGCAGTCACTCATAGCATTCATTCTGTGCAGTCACGCATAGCTTTCATACCGTGCAGTCACTCATAGCTTTCATTCCGTGCAGTCACTCATAGCTTTCATTCCGTGCAGTCACGCATAGCTTTCATACCGTGCAGTCATGCATAGCTTTCATTCCGTTCAGTCACTCATAGATTTCATACCGTGCAGTCACTCATAGCTTTCATACCGTGCAGTCACGCATAGCTTTCATTCCGTGCAGTCACTCATAGCATTCATTCCGTGTAGTCACGCATAGCCTTCATTCCGTGCAGTCACGCATAGCTTTCATTCCGTGCAGTCACGCATAGCTTTCATACCGTGCAGTCACGCATAGCTTTCATTCTGTGCAGTCACGCATAGCTTTTATACCGTGCAGTTACGCATAGCTTTCATTCCGTGCAGTCACGCATAGCTTTCATACCGTGCAGTCACTCATAGCTTTCTTACTGTGCAGTCACGCATAGCTTTCATTCCGTGCAGTCACGCATAGCTTTCATTCCGTGCAGTCACTCATAGCTTTCATACCGTGCAGTCACTCATAGCTTTCATACCGTGCAGTCACGCATAGCTTTCATACCGTGCAGTCACGCATAGCTTTCTTTCCGTGCAGTCACGCATAGCTTTCATACCGTGCAGTCACGCATAGCTTTCATACCGTGCAGTCACTCATAGCTTTCATACCGTGCAGTCATGTATAGCTTTCATTCCGTGCAGTCACGCGTAGCTTTCATACCGTGCAGTCACTCATAGCATTCATTCTGTGCAGTCACGCATAGCTTTCATACCGTGCAGTCACTCATAGCATTCATTCTGTGCAGTCACGCATAGCTTTCATACCGTGCAGTCACTCATAGCATTCATTCTGTGCAGTCACGCATAGCTTTCATACCGTGCAGTCACTCATAGCTTTCATACCGTGCAGTAACGGATAGCTTTCATTCCGTGCAGTCACTCATAGCATTAATTCCGTGCAGTCACGCATAGCTTTCATACCTTGCAATAACTCATAGCATTCATTCTGTGCAGTCACGCATAGCTTTCATACCGTGCAGTCATGCATAGCTTTCATACCGTGCAGTCACGCATAGCTTTCATACCGTGCAGTCACGCATAGCTTTCATACCTTACAGTCACTCATAGCTTTCATACCGTGCAGTAACGGATAGCTTTCATTCCTTGCAGTCACTTATAGAATTAATTCCGTGCAGTCACGCATAGCTTTCATACCGTGCAGTCACTCATAGCATTCATTCTGTGCAGTCACGCATAGCTTTCATACCGTGCAGTCACGCATAGCTTTCATTCCGTGCAGTCACTCATAGCTTTCATACCATGCAGTCACTCATAGCTTTCATACCGTGCAGTCACGCTTAGCTTTCTTTCCGTGCAGTCACGCATAGCTTTCTTTCCGTGCAGTCACGCATAGCTTTCATACCGTGCAGTCATTTCTAGCATTCATTCTGTACAGTCACGCATAGCTTTCATACCGTGCAGTCACGCATAGCTTTCATTCCGTGCAGTCACGCATAGCTTTCATACTGTGCAGTCACGCATAGCTTTCATTCCGTGCAGTCACTCATAGCTTTCATTACATGCAGTCACGCATAGCTTTCATACAGTGCAGTAACGCATAGCTTTCTCACCGCGCAGTAACGCATAGCTTTCTTTCCGTGCAGTCACGCATAGCTTTCATACCGTGCAGTCACGCATAGCTTTCATACAGTGCAGTCACGCATAACTTTCATACCGTGCAGTCACGCATAGCTTTCATTCCGTGCAGTCATTTCTAGCATTCATTCTGTACAGTCACGCATAGCTTTCATACCGTGCAGTCACGCATAGCTTTCATTCCGTGCAGTCACGCATAGCTTTCATACTGTGCAGTCACGCATAGCTTTCATTCCGTGCAGTCACTCATAGCTTTCATTACATGCAGTCACGCATAGCTTTCATACAGTGCAGTAACGCATAGCTTTCTCACCGCGCAGTAACGCATAGCTTTCTTTCCGTGCAGTCACGCATAGCTTTCATACCGTGCAGTCACGCATAGCTTTCATTCCGTGCAGTCACGCATAGCTTTCATACCGTGCAGTCACTCATAGCTTTCATACCGTGCAGTCACGCATAGCTTTCATTCCGTGCAGTCACTCATAGATTTCATACCGTGCAGTCACTCATAGCTTTCATACCGTGCAGTCACTCATAGCTTTCATACCTTGCAGTCACGCATAGCTTTCATTCCGTGCAGTCACTCATAGATTTCATACCGTGCAGTCACTCATAGCTTTCATTCCGTGCAGTCACTCATAGCATTAATTCCGAGCAGTCACGCATAGCTTTCAAACCGTGGAGTCACTCATAGCATTCATTCTGTGCAGTCACGCATAGCTTTCATACCGTGCAGTCATGCATAGCTTTCACACCGTGCAGTCATGCATAGCTTTTATACCGTGCAGTCACGCATAGCTTTCATACCTTACAGTCACTCATAGCTTTCATACCGTGCAGTAACGGATAGCTTTCATTCCTTGCAGTCACTCATAGCTTTCATTCCGTGCAGTCACGCATAGCTTTCATACCGTGCAGTCACGCATAGCTTTCATACCGTGCAGTCACTCATAGCATTCATTCCGTGTAGTCACGCATAGCTTTCATTCCGTGCAGTCACGCATAGCTTTCATTCCGTGCAGTCATGCATAGCTTTCATTCCGTGCAGTCACTCATAGCTTTCATTCCGTGCAGTCACGCATAGCTTTCATACAGTGCAGTCACGCATAGCTTTCATACCGTGCAGTCACTCATAGCTTTCATTCCGTGCAGTCACTCATAGCTTTCATTCCGTGCAGTCCCGCATAGCTTTCATACCGTGCAGTCACTCATAGCTTTCATACCGTGCAGTCACTCATAGCTTTCATTCCGTGCAGTCACTCATAGCTTTCATACCGTGCAGTCACTCATAGCTTTCATTCCGTGCAGTCACTCATAGCTTTCATACCGTGCAGTCACTCATAGCTTTCATACCGTGCAGTCACTCATAGCTTTCATTCCGTGCAGTCACTCATAGCTTTCATACCGTGCAGTCACGCATAGCTTTCATACCGTGCATTCACTCATAGCTTTCATACCGTGCAGTCACTCATAGCTTTCATTCCGTGCAGTCACTCATAGCTTTCATTCCGTGCAGTCACTCATAGCTTCCATACCGTGCAGTCACTCATAGCATTCATTCTGTGCAGTCACGCATAGCTTTCATACCGTGCAGTCACTCATAGCATTCATTCTGTGCAGTCACTCATAGCTTTCATTCCGTGCAGTCACGCATAGCTTTCATACAGTGCAGTCACGCATAGCTTTCATACCGTGCAGTCACTCATAGCTTTCATTCCGTGCAGTCACTCATAGCTTTCATTCCGTGCAGTCACTCATAGCTTTCATTCCGTGCAGTCACTCATAGCTTTCATACCGTGCAGTCACTCATAGCTTTCATTCCGTGCAGTCACTCATAGCTTTCATACCGTGCAGTCACGCATAGCTTTCATACCGTGCAGTCACTCATAGCTTTCATTCCGTGCAGTCACTCATAGCTTTCATTCCGTGCAGTCACTCATAGCTTTCATTCCGTGCAGTCACTCATAGCTTTCATACCGTGCAGTCACTCATAGCTTTCATTCCGTGCAGTCACTCATAGCTTTCATACCGTGCAGTCACTCATAGCTTTCATTCCTTGCAGTCACTCATAGCTTTCATTCCGTGCAGTCACTCATAGCTTCCATACCGTGCAGTCACTCATAGCATTCATTCTGTGCAGTCACGCATAGCTTTCATACCGTGCAGTCACTCATAGCTTTCATTCCGTGCAGTCACTCATAGCTTTCATACCGTGCAGTCACGCATAGCTTTTATTCCGTGCAGTCACTCATAGCATTCATTCCGTGTAGTCACGCATAGCCTTCATTCCGTGCAGTCACGCATAGCTTTCATACCGTGCAGTCATGCATAGCTTTCATTCCGTGCAGTCACTCATAGATTTCATACCGTGCAGTCACTCATAGCTTTCATACCGTGCAGTCACGCATAGCTTTTATTCCGTGCAGTCACTCATAGCATTCATTCCGTGTAGTCACGCATAGCCTTCATTCCGTGCAGTCACGCATAGCTTTCATTCCGTGCAGTCACGCATAGCTTTCATACCGTGCAGTCACGCATAGCTTTCATTCCGTGCAGTCACGCATAGCTTTCATTCTGTGCAGTCATGCATAGCTTTCATACCGTGCAGTCACTCATAGCTTTCATTCCGTGCAGTCACTCATAGCTTTCATACCGTGCAGTCACGCATAGCTTTTATTCCGTGCAGTCACTCATAGCTTTCATTCCGTGCAGTCACTCATAGCTTTCATTCCGTGCAGTCACTCATAGCTTTCATTCCGTGCAGTCACTCATAGCTTTCATACCGTGCAGTCACTCATAGCTTTCATTCCGTGCAGTCACTCATAGCTTTCATACCGTGCAGTCACTCATAGCTTTCATTCCTTGCAGTCACTCATAGCTTTCATTCCGTGCAGTCACTCATAGCTTCCATACCGTGCAGTCACTCATAGCATTCATTCTGTGCAGTCACGCATAGCTTTCATACCGTGCAGTCACTCATAGCTTTCATTCCGTGCAGTCACTCATAGCTTTCATACCGTGCAGTCACGCATAGCTTTTATTCCGTGCAGTCACTCATAGCATTCATTCCGTGTAGTCACGCATAGCCTTCATTCCGTGCAGTCACGCATAGCTTTCATACCGTGCAGTCATGCATAGCTTTCATTCCGTGCAGTCACTCATAGATTTCATACCGTGCAGTCACTCATAGCTTTCATACCGTGCAGTCACGCATAGCTTTTATTCCGTGCAGTCACTCATAGCATTCATTCCGTGTAGTCACGCATAGCCTTCATTCCGTGCAGTCACGCATAGCTTTCATTCCGTGCAGTCACGCATAGCTTTCATACCGTGCAGTCACGCATAGCTTTCATTCCGTGCAGTCACTCATAGCTTTCATACCGTGCAGTCAATCATAGCTTTCTTACTGTGCAGTCACGCATAGCTTTCATACCGTGCAGTCACGCATAGCTTTCATTCCGTGCAGTCACTCATAGCTTTCATACCGTGCAGTCACTCATAGCTTTCATACCGTGCAGTCACTCATAGCTTTCATTCCGTGCAGTCACTCATAGCTTTCATTCCGTGCAGTCACTCATAGCTTCCATACCGTGCAGTCACTCATAGCATTCATTCTGTGCAGTCACGCATAGCTTTCATACCGTGCAGTCACTCATAGCATTCATTCTGTGCAGTCACTCATAGCTTTCATTC
The DNA here is from genome assembly GCF_029499605.1 of Hyla sarda. Taxonomy (NCBI): domain Eukaryota; kingdom Metazoa; phylum Chordata; class Amphibia; order Anura; family Hylidae; genus Hyla; species Hyla sarda. The sequence goes on along the minus strand of NW_026610933.1, from coordinate 78,118 downwards.
CGTGCAGTCACGCATAGCTTTCATACAGTGCAGTCACGCATAGCTTTCATACCGTGCAGTCACTCATAGCTTTCATTCCGTGCAGTCACTCATAGCTTTCATTCCGTGCAGTCACTCATAGCTTTCATACCGTGCAGTCACTCATAGCTTTCATTCCGTGCAGTCACTCATAGCTTTCATACCGTGCAGTCACTCATAGCTTTCATTCCGTGCAGTCACTCATAGCTTTCATACCGTGCAGTCACACATAGCTTTCATACCGTGCAGTCACTCATAGCTTTCATTCCGTGCAGTCACTCATAGCTTTCATACCGTGCAGTCACGCATAGCTTTCATACCGTGCAGTCACTCATAGCTTTCATTCCGTGCAGTCACTCATAGCTTTCATTCCGTGCAGTCACTCATAGCTTTCATTCCGTGCAGTCACTCATAGCTTTCATACCGTGCAGTCACTCATAGCTTTCATTCCGTGCAGTCACTCATAGCTTTCATACCGTGCAGTCACTCATAGCTTTCATTCCTTGCAGTCACTCATAGCTTTCATTCCGTGCAGTCACTCATAGCTTCCATACCGTGCAGTCACTCATAGCATTCATTCTGTGCAGTCATGCATAGCTTTCATACCGTGCAGTCACTCATAGCTTTCATTCCGTGCAGTCACTCATAGCTTTCATACCGTGCAGTCACGCATAGCTTTTATTCCGTGCAGTCACTCATAGCATTCATTCCGTGTAGTCACGCATAGCCTTCATTCCGTGCAGTCACGCATAGCTTTCATACCGTGCAGTCATGCATAGCTTTCATTCCGTGCAGTCACTCATAGATTTCATACCGTGCAGTCACTCATAGCTTTCATACCGTGCAGTCACGCATAGCTTTTATTCCGTGCAGTCACTCATAGCATTCATTCCGTGTAGTCACGCATAGCCTTCATTCCGTGCAGTCACGCATAGCTTTCATTCCATGCAGTCACGCATAGCTTTCATACCGTGCAGTCACGCATAGCTTTCATTCCGTGCAGTCACGCATAGCTTTCATACCGTGCAGTCACGCATAGCTTTCATACCGTGCAGTTACGCATAGCTTTCATTCCGTGCAGTCACGCATAGCTTTCATACCGTGCAGTCACTCATAGCTTTCTTACTGTGCAGTCACGCATAGCTTTCATACCGTGCAGTCACGCATAGCTTTCATTCCGTGCAGTCACTCATAGCTTTCATACCGTGCAGTCACTCATAGCTTTCATACCGTGCAGTCACGCATAGCTTTCATACCGTGCAGTCACGCATAGCTTTCTATCCGTGCAGTCACGCATATCTTTCATACCGTGCAGTCACTCATAGCTTTCATACCGTGCAGTCATGTATAGCTTTCATTCCGTGCAGTCACGTGTAGCTTTCATTCCGTGCAGTCACGCATAGCTTTCATACCGTGCAGTCACTCATAGCATTCATTCTGTGCAGTCACGCATAGCTTTCATTCCGTGCTGTCACTCATAGCATTCATTCTGTGCAGTCACGCATAGCTTTCATACCGTGCAGTCATCAATAGCATTCATTCAGTGCAGTCACGCATAGCTTTCATTCCATGCAGTCACTCATAGCATTAATTCCGTGCAGTCACAAATAGCTTTCATACCGTGCAGTCACTCATAGCATTCGTTCTGTGCAGTCACGCATAGCTTTCATTCCGTGCAGTCACTCATAGCATTAATTCCATGCAGTCACGCATAGCTTTCATTCCGTGCAGTCACTCATAGCATTAATTCCGTGCAGTCACGCATAGCTTTCATTCCGTGCAGTCACTCATAGCATTAATTCTGTGCAGTCACGCATAGCTTTCATACCGTGCAGTCATGCATAGCTTTCATACCGTGCAGTCACGTATAGCTTTCATACCGTGCAGTCACGCATTGCTTTCATACCGTGCAGTCACTCATAGCTTTCATTCCGTGCAGTCACTCATAGCGTTCATACCGTGCAGTCATGCATAGCTTTCATACCATGCAGTCACTCATAGCTTTCATACCGTGCAGTCACTCATAGCTTTCATTCCGTGCAGTCACGCATAGCTTTTATTCCGTGCAGTCACTCATAGCATTCATTCCGTGCAGTCACGCATAGCTTTCATTCCGTGCAGTCATGCATAGCTTTCATTCCGTGCAGTCACGCATAGCTTTCTTACCGTGCAGTCACGCATAGCTTTAATTCCGTGCAGTCACGCATAGCTTTCATACCGTGCAGTTACGCATAGCTTTCATTCCGTGCAGTCACTCATAGCTTTCATACTGTGCAGTCACGCATAGCTTTCATACCGTGCAGTCACGCATAGCTTTCATTCCGTGCAGTCACTCATAGCTTTCATACCGTGCAGTCACTCATAGCATTCATTCTGTGCAGTCACGCATAGCTTTCATACCGTGCAGTCACTCATAGCATTCATTCTGTGCAGTCACGCATAGCTTTCATACCGTGCAGTCACTCATAGCTTTCATTCCGTGCAGTCACTCATAGCTTTCATTCCGTGCAGTCACGCATAGCTTTCATACCGTGCAGTCACTCATAGCTTTCATTCCGTGCAGTCACTCATAGATTTCATACCGTGCAGTCACTCATAGCTTTCATACCGTGCAGTCACGCATAGCTTTCATTCCGTGCAGTCACTCATAGCATTCATTCCGTGTAGTCACGCATAGCCTTCATTCCGTGCAGTCACGCATAGCTTTCATTCCGTGCAGTCACGCATAGCTTTCATACCGTGCAGTCACGCATAGCTTTCATTCTGTGCAGTCACGCATAGCTTTTATACCGTGCAGTTACGCATAGCTTTCATTCCGTGCAGTCACGCATAGCTTTCATACCGTGCAGTCACTCATAGCTTTCTTACTGTGCAGTCACGCATAGCTTTCATTCCGTGCAGTCACGCATAGCTTTCATTCCGTGCAGTCACTCATAGCTTTCATACCGTGCAGTCACTCATAGCTTTCATATCGTGCAGTCACGCATAGCTTTCATACCGTGCAGTCACGCATAGCTTTCTTTCCATGCAGTCACGCATAGCTTTCATACCGTGCAGTCACTCATAGCATTCATTCTGTGCAGTCACGCATAGCTTTCATACCGTGCAGTCACTCATAGCTTTCATTCCGTGCAGTCACGCATAGCTTTCATACCGTGCAGTCATGCATAGCTTTCATTCCGTGCAGTCACTCATAGATTTCATACCGTGCAGTCACTCATAGCTTTCATACCGTGCAGTCACGCATAGCTTTCATACCGTGCAGTCACGCATAGCTTTCATTCTGTGCAGTCACGCATAGCTTTTATACCGTGCAGTTACGCATAGCTTTCATTCCGTGCAGTCACGCATAGCTTTCATACCGTGCAGTCACTCATAGCTTTCTTACTGTGCAGTCACGCACAGCTTTCATTCCGTGCAGTCACGCATAGCTTTCATTCCGTGCAGTCACTCATAGCTTTCATACCGTGCAGTCACTCATAGCTTTCATACCGTGCAGTCACGCATAGCTTTCTTTCCGTGCAGTCACGCATAGCTTTCATACCGTGCAGTCACTCATAGCATTCATTCTGTGCAGTCACGCATAGCTTTCATACCGTGCAGTCACTCATAGCTTTCATTCCGTGCAGTCACTCATAGCTTTCATTCCGTGCAGTCACGCATAGCTTTCATACCGTGCAGTCATGCATAGCTTTCATTCCGTTCAGTCACTCATAGATTTCATACCGTGCAGTCACTCATAGCTTTCATACCGTGCAGTCACGCATAGCTTTCATTCCGTGCAGTCACTCATAGCATTCATTCCGTGTAGTCACGCATAGCCTTCATTCCGTGCAGTCACGCATAGCTTTCATTCCGTGCAGTCACGCATAGCTTTCATACCGTGCAGTCACGCATAGCTTTCATTCTGTGCAGTCACGCATAGCTTTTATACCGTGCAGTTACGCATAGCTTTCATTCCGTGCAGTCACGCATAGCTTTCATACCGTGCAGTCACTCATAGCTTTCTTACTGTGCAGTCACGCATAGCTTTCATTCCGTGCAGTCACGCATAGCTTTCATTCCGTGCAGTCACTCATAGCTTTCATACCGTGCAGTCACTCATAGCTTTCATACCGTGCAGTCACGCATAGCTTTCATACCGTGCAGTCACGCATAGCTTTCTTTCCGTGCAGTCACGCATAGCTTTCATACCGTGCAGTCACGCATAGCTTTCATACCGTGCAGTCACTCATAGCTTTCATACCGTGCAGTCATGTATAGCTTTCATTCCGTGCAGTCACGCGTAGCTTTCATACCGTGCAGTCACTCATAGCATTCATTCTGTGCAGTCACGCATAGCTTTCATACCGTGCAGTCACTCATAGCATTCATTCTGTGCAGTCACGCATAGCTTTCATACCGTGCAGTCACTCATAGCATTCATTCTGTGCAGTCACGCATAGCTTTCATACCGTGCAGTCACTCATAGCTTTCATACCGTGCAGTAACGGATAGCTTTCATTCCGTGCAGTCACTCATAGCATTAATTCCGTGCAGTCACGCATAGCTTTCATACCTTGCAATAACTCATAGCATTCATTCTGTGCAGTCACGCATAGCTTTCATACCGTGCAGTCATGCATAGCTTTCATACCGTGCAGTCACGCATAGCTTTCATACCGTGCAGTCACGCATAGCTTTCATACCTTACAGTCACTCATAGCTTTCATACCGTGCAGTAACGGATAGCTTTCATTCCTTGCAGTCACTTATAGAATTAATTCCGTGCAGTCACGCATAGCTTTCATACCGTGCAGTCACTCATAGCATTCATTCTGTGCAGTCACGCATAGCTTTCATACCGTGCAGTCACGCATAGCTTTCATTCCGTGCAGTCACTCATAGCTTTCATACCATGCAGTCACTCATAGCTTTCATACCGTGCAGTCACGCTTAGCTTTCTTTCCGTGCAGTCACGCATAGCTTTCTTTCCGTGCAGTCACGCATAGCTTTCATACCGTGCAGTCATTTCTAGCATTCATTCTGTACAGTCACGCATAGCTTTCATACCGTGCAGTCACGCATAGCTTTCATTCCGTGCAGTCACGCATAGCTTTCATACTGTGCAGTCACGCATAGCTTTCATTCCGTGCAGTCACTCATAGCTTTCATTACATGCAGTCACGCATAGCTTTCATACAGTGCAGTAACGCATAGCTTTCTCACCGCGCAGTAACGCATAGCTTTCTTTCCGTGCAGTCACGCATAGCTTTCATACCGTGCAGTCACGCATAGCTTTCATACAGTGCAGTCACGCATAACTTTCATACCGTGCAGTCACGCATAGCTTTCATTCCGTGCAGTCATTTCTAGCATTCATTCTGTACAGTCACGCATAGCTTTCATACCGTGCAGTCACGCATAGCTTTCATTCCATGCAGTCACTCATAGCATTAATTCCGTGCAGTCACAAATAGCTTTCATACCGTGCAGTCACTCATAGCATTCGTTCTGTGCAGTCACGCATAGCTTTCATTCCGTGCAGTCACTCATAGCATTAATTCCATGCAGTCACGCATAGCTTTCATTCCGTGCAGTCACTCATAGCATTAATTCCGTGCAGTCACGCATAGCTTTCATTCCGTGCAGTCACTCATAGCATTAATTCTGTGCAGTCACGCATAGCTTTCATACCGTGCAGTCACTCATAGCTTTCATACCGTGCAGTCACGCATAGCTTTCTTTCCGTGCAGTCACGCATAGCTTTCATACCGTGCAGTCACTCATAGCATTCATTCTGTGCAGTCACGCATAGCTTTCATACCGTGCAGTCACTCATAGCTTTCATTCCGTGCAGTCACTCATAGCTTTCATTCCGTGCAGTCACGCATAGCTTTCATACCGTGCAGTCACGCATAGCTTTCATTCCGTGCAGTCACTCATAGCATTCATTCCGTGTAGTCACGCATAGCCTTCATTCCGTGCAGTCACGCATAGCTTTCATTCCGTGCAGTCACGCATAGCTTTCATACCGTGCAGTCACGCATAGCTTTCATTCTGTGCAGTCACGCATAGCTTTTATACCGTGCAGTTACGCATAGCTTTCATTCCGTGCAGTCACGCATAGCTTTCATACCGTGCAGTCACTCATAGCTTTCTTACTGTGCAGTCACGCATAGCTTTCATTCCGTGCAGTCACGCATAGCTTTCATTCCGTGCAGTCACTCATAGCTTTCATACCGTGCAGTCACTCATAGCTTTCATACCGTGCAGTCACGCATAGCTTTCATACCGTGCAGTCACGCATAGCTTTCTTTCCGTGCAGTCACGCATAGCTTTCATACCGTGCAGTCACGCATAGCTTTCATACCGTGCAGTCACTCATAGCTTTCATACCGTGCAGTCATGTATAGCTTTCATTCCGTGCAGTCACGCGTAGCTTTCATACCGTGCAGTCACTCATAGCATTCATTCTGTGCAGTCACGCATAGCTTTCATACCGTGCAGTCACTCATAGCATTCATTCTGTGCAGTCACGCATAGCTTTCATACCGTGCAGTCACTCATAGCATTCATTCTGTGCAGTCACGCATAGCTTTCATACCGTGCAGTCACTCATAGCTTTCATACCGTGCAGTAACGGATAGCTTTCATTCCGTGCAGTCACTCATAGCATTAATTCCGTGCAGTCACGCATAGCTTTCATACCTTGCAATAACTCATAGCATTCATTCTGTGCAGTCACGCATAGCTTTCATACCGTGCAGTCATGCATAGCTTTCATACCGTGCAGTCACGCATAGCTTTCATACCGTGCAGTCACGCATAGCTTTCATACCTTACAGTCACTCATAGCTTTCATACCGTGCAGTAACGGATAGCTTTCATTCCTTGCAGTCACTTATAGAATTAATTCCGTGCAGTCACGCATAGCTTTCATACCGTGCAGTCACTCATAGCATTCATTCTGTGCAGTCACGCATAGCTTTCATACCGTGCAGTCACGCATAGCTTTCATTCCGTGCAGTCACTCATAGCTTTCATACCATGCAGTCACTCATAGCTTTCATACCGTGCAGTCACGCTTAGCTTTCTTTCCGTGCAGTCACGCATAGCTTTCTTTCCGTGCAGTCACGCATAGCTTTCATACCGTGCAGTCATTTCTAGCATTCATTCTGTACAGTCACGCATAGCTTTCATACCGTGCAGTCACGCATAGCTTTCATTCCGTGCAGTCACGCATAGCTTTCATACTGTGCAGTCACGCATAGCTTTCATTCCGTGCAGTCACTCATAGCTTTCATTACATGCAGTCACGCATAGCTTTCATACAGTGCAGTAACGCATAGCTTTCTCACCGCGCAGTAACGCATAGCTTTCTTTCCGTGCAGTCACGCATAGCTTTCATACCGTGCAGTCACGCATAGCTTTCATACAGTGCAGTCACGCATAACTTTCATACCGTGCAGTCACGCATAGCTTTCATTCCGTGCAGTCATTTCTAGCATTCATTCTGTACAGTCACGCATAGCTTTCATACCGTGCAGTCACGCATAGCTTTCATTCCGTGCAGTCACGCATAGCTTTCATACTGTGCAGTCACGCATAGCTTTCATTCCGTGCAGTCACTCATAGCTTTCATTACATGCAGTCACGCATAGCTTTCATACAGTGCAGTAACGCATAGCTTTCTCACCGCGCAGTAACGCATAGCTTTCTTTCCGTGCAGTCACGCATAGCTTTCATACCGTGCAGTCACGCATAGCTTTCATTCCGTGCAGTCACGCATAGCTTTCATACCGTGCAGTCACTCATAGCTTTCATACCGTGCAGTCACGCATAGCTTTCATTCCGTGCAGTCACTCATAGATTTCATACCGTGCAGTCACTCATAGCTTTCATACCGTGCAGTCACTCATAGCTTTCATACCTTGCAGTCACGCATAGCTTTCATTCCGTGCAGTCACTCATAGATTTCATACCGTGCAGTCACTCATAGCTTTCATTCCGTGCAGTCACTCATAGCATTAATTCCGAGCAGTCACGCATAGCTTTCAAACCGTGGAGTCACTCATAGCATTCATTCTGTGCAGTCACGCATAGCTTTCATACCGTGCAGTCATGCATAGCTTTCACACCGTGCAGTCATGCATAGCTTTTATACCGTGCAGTCACGCATAGCTTTCATACCTTACAGTCACTCATAGCTTTCATACCGTGCAGTAACGGATAGCTTTCATTCCTTGCAGTCACTCATAGCTTTCATTCCGTGCAGTCACGCATAGCTTTCATACCGTGCAGTCACGCATAGCTTTCATACCGTGCAGTCACTCATAGCATTCATTCCGTGTAGTCACGCATAGCTTTCATTCCGTGCAGTCACGCATAGCTTTCATTCCGTGCAGTCATGCATAGCTTTCATTCCGTGCAGTCACTCATAGCTTTCATTCCGTGCAGTCACGCATAGCTTTCATACAGTGCAGTCACGCATAGCTTTCATACCGTGCAGTCACTCATAGCTTTCATTCCGTGCAGTCACTCATAGCTTTCATTCCGTGCAGTCCCGCATAGCTTTCATACCGTGCAGTCACTCATAGCTTTCATACCGTGCAGTCACTCATAGCTTTCATTCCGTGCAGTCACTCATAGCTTTCATACCGTGCAGTCACTCATAGCTTTCATTCCGTGCAGTCACTCATAGCTTTCATACCGTGCAGTCACTCATAGCTTTCATACCGTGCAGTCACTCATAGCTTTCATTCCGTGCAGTCACTCATAGCTTTCATACCGTGCAGTCACGCATAGCTTTCATACCGTGCATTCACTCATAGCTTTCATACCGTGCAGTCACTCATAGCTTTCATTCCGTGCAGTCACTCATAGCTTTCATTCCGTGCAGTCACTCATAGCTTCCATACCGTGCAGTCACTCATAGCATTCATTCTGTGCAGTCACGCATAGCTTTCATACCGTGCAGTCACTCATAGCATTCATTCTGTGCAGTCACTCATAGCTTTCATTCCGTGCAGTCACGCATAGCTTTCATACAGTGCAGTCACGCATAGCTTTCATACCGTGCAGTCACTCATAGCTTTCATTCCGTGCAGTCACTCATAGCTTTCATTCCGTGCAGTCACTCATAGCTTTCATTCCGTGCAGTCACTCATAGCTTTCATACCGTGCAGTCACTCATAGCTTTCATTCCGTGCAGTCACTCATAGCTTTCATACCGTGCAGTCACGCATAGCTTTCATACCGTGCAGTCACTCATAGCTTTCATTCCGTGCAGTCACTCATAGCTTTCATTCCGTGCAGTCACTCATAGCTTTCATTCCGTGCAGTCACTCATAGCTTTCATACCGTGCAGTCACTCATAGCTTTCATTCCGTGCAGTCACTCATAGCTTTCATACCGTGCAGTCACTCATAGCTTTCATTCCTTGCAGTCACTCATAGCTTTCATTCCGTGCAGTCACTCATAGCTTCCATACCGTGCAGTCACTCATAGCATTCATTCTGTGCAGTCACGCATAGCTTTCATACCGTGCAGTCACTCATAGCTTTCATTCCGTGCAGTCACTCATAGCTTTCATACCGTGCAGTCACGCATAGCTTTTATTCCGTGCAGTCACTCATAGCATTCATTCCGTGTAGTCACGCATAGCCTTCATTCCGTGCAGTCACGCATAGCTTTCATACCGTGCAGTCATGCATAGCTTTCATTCCGTGCAGTCACTCATAGATTTCATACCGTGCAGTCACTCATAGCTTTCATACCGTGCAGTCACGCATAGCTTTTATTCCGTGCAGTCACTCATAGCATTCATTCCGTGTAGTCACGCATAGCCTTCATTCCGTGCAGTCACGCATAGCTTTCATTCCGTGCAGTCACGCATAGCTTTCATACCGTGCAGTCACGCATAGCTTTCATTCCGTGCAGTCACGCATAGCTTTCATTCTGTGCAGTCATGCATAGCTTTCATACCGTGCAGTCACTCATAGCTTTCATTCCGTGCAGTCACTCATAGCTTTCATACCGTGCAGTCACGCATAGCTTTTATTCCGTGCAGTCACTCATAGCTTTCATTCCGTGCAGTCACTCATAGCTTTCATTCCGTGCAGTCACTCATAGCTTTCATTCCGTGCAGTCACTCATAGCTTTCATACCGTGCAGTCACTCATAGCTTTCATTCCGTGCAGTCACTCATAGCTTTCATACCGTGCAGTCACTCATAGCTTTCATTCCTTGCAGTCACTCATAGCTTTCATTCCGTGCAGTCACTCATAGCTTCCATACCGTGCAGTCACTCATAGCATTCATTCTGTGCAGTCACGCATAGCTTTCATACCGTGCAGTCACTCATAGCTTTCATTCCGTGCAGTCACTCATAGCTTTCATACCGTGCAGTCACGCATAGCTTTTATTCCGTGCAGTCACTCATAGCATTCATTCCGTGTAGTCACGCATAGCCTTCATTCCGTGCAGTCACGCATAGCTTTCATACCGTGCAGTCATGCATAGCTTTCATTCCGTGCAGTCACTCATAGATTTCATAAAGTGCAGTCACTCATAGCTTTCATACCGTGCAGTCACGCATAGCTTTTATTCCGTGCAGTCACTCATAGCATTCATTCCGTGTAGTCACGCATAGCCTTCATTCCGTGCAGTCACGCATAGCTTTCATTCCGTGCAGTCACGCATAGCTTTCATACCGTGCAGTCACGCATAGCTTTCATTCCGTGCAGTCACTCATAGCTTTCATACCGTGCAGTCAATCATAGCTTTCTTACTGTGCAGTCACGCATAGCTTTCATACCGTGCAGTCACGCATAGCTTTCATTCCGTGCAGTCACTCATAGCTTTCATACCGTGCAGTCACTCATAGCTTTCATACCGTGCAGTTACTCATAGCTTTCATTCCGTGCAGTCACTCATAGCTTTCATTCCGTGCAGTCACTCATAGCTTCCATACCGTGCAGTCACTCATAGCATTCATTCTGTGCAGTCACGCATAGCTTTCATACCGTGCAGTCACTCATAGCATTCATTCTGTGCAGTCACTCATAGCTTTCATTCCGTGCAGTCACGCATAGCTTTCATACAGTGCAGTCACGCATAGCTTTCATACCGTGCAGTCACTCATAGCTTTCATTCCGTGCAGTCACTCATAGCTTTCATTCCGTGCAGTCACTCATAGCTTTCATACCGTGCAGTCACTCATAGCTTTCATTCCGTGCAGTCACTCATAGCTTTCATACCGTGCAGTCACTCATAGCTTTCATTCCGTGCAGTCACTCATAGCTTTCATACCGTGCAGTCACACATAGCTTTCATACCGTGCAGTCACTCATAGCTTTCATTCCGTGCAGTCACTCATAGCTTTCATACCGTGCAGTCACGCATAGCTTTCATACCGTGCAGTCACTCATAGCTTTCATTCCGTGCAGTCACTCATAGCTTTCATTCCGTGCAGTCACTCATAGCTTTCATTCCGTGCAGTCACTCATAGCTTTCATACCGTGCAGTCACTCATAGCTTTCATTCCGTGCAGTCACTCATAGCTTTCATACCGTGCAGTCACTCATAGCTTTCATTCCTTGCAGTCACTCATAGCTTTCATTCCGTGCAGTCACTCATAGCTTCCATACCGTGCAGTCACTCATAGCATTCATTCTGTGCAGTCATGCATAGCTTTCATACCGTGCAGTCACTCATAGCTTTCATTCCGTGCAGTCACTCATAGCTTTCATACCGTGCAGTCACGCATAGCTTTTATTCCGTGCAGTCACTCATAGCATTCATTCCGTGTAGTCACGCATAGCCTTCATTCCGTGCAGTCACGCATAGCTTTCATACCGTGCAGTCATGCATAGCTTTCATTCCGTGCAGTCACTCATAGATTTCATACCGTGCAGTCACTCATAGCTTTCATACCGTGCAGTCACGCATAGCTTTTATTCCGTGCAGTCACTCATAGCATTCATTCCGTGTAGTCACGCATAGCCTTCATTCCGTGCAGTCACGCATAGCTTTCATTCCATGCAGTCACGCATATCTTTCATACCGTGCAGTCACGCATAGCTTTCATTCCGTGCAGTCACGCATAGCTTTCATACCGTGCAGTCACGCATAGCTTTCATACCGTGCAGTTACGCATAGCTTTCATTCCGTGCAGTCACGCATAGCTTTCATACCGTGCAGTCACTCATAGCTTTCTTACTGTGCAGTCACGCATAGCTTTCATACCGTGCAGTCACGCATAGCTTTCATTCCGTGCAGTCACTCATAGCTTTCATACCGTGCAGTCACTCATAGCTTTCATACCGTGCAGTCACGCATAGCTTTCATACCGTGCAGTCACGCATAGCTTTCTATCCGTGCAGTCACGCATATCTTTCATACCGTGCAGTCACTCATAGCTTTCATACCGTGCAGTCATGTATAGCTTTCATTCCGTGCAGTCACGTGTAGCTTTCATTCCGTGCAGTCACGCATAGCTTTCATACCGTGCAGTCACTCATAGCATTCATTCTGTGCAGTCACGCATAGCTTTCATTCCGTGCTGTCACTCATAGCATTCATTCTGTGCAGTCACGCATAGCTTTCATACCGTGCAGTCATCAATAGCATTCATTCAGTGCAGTCACGCATAGCTTTCATTCCATGCAGTCACTCATAGCATTAATTCCGTGCAGTCACAAATAGCTTTCATACCGTGCAGTCACTCATAGCATTCGTTCTGTGCAGTCACGCATAGCTTTCATTCCGTGCAGTCACTCATAGCATTAATTCCATGCAGTCACGCATAGCTTTCATTCCGTGCAGTCACTCATAGCATTAATTCCGTGCAGTCACGCATAGCTTTCATTCCGTGCAGTCACTCATAGCATTAATTCTGTGCAGTCACGCATAGCTTTCATACCGTGCAGTCATGCATAGCTTTCATACCGTGCAGTCACGTATAGCTTTCATACCGTGCAGTCACGCATTGCTTTCATACCGTGCAGTCACTCATAGCTTTCATTCCGTGCAGTCACTCATAGCGTTCATTCCGTGCAGTCACGCATAGCTTTCATACCGTGCAGTCATGCATAGCTTTCATACCATGCAGTCACTCATAGCTTTCATACCGTGCAGTCACTCATAGCTTTCATTCCGTGCAGTCACGCATAGCTTTTATTCCGTGCAGTCACTCATAGCATTCATTCCGTGCAGTCACGCATAGCTTTCATTCCGTGCAGTCATGCATAGCTTTCATTCCGTGCAGTCACGCATAGCTTTCTTACCGTGCAGTCACGCATAGCTTTAATTCCGTGCAGTCACGCATAGCTTTCATACCGTGCAGTTACGCATAGCTTTCATTCCGTGCAGTCACTCATAGCTTTCATACTGTGCAGTCACGCATAGCTTTCATACCGTGCAGTCACGCATAGCTTTCATTCCGTGCAGTCACTCATAGCTTTCATACCGTGCAGTCACTCATAGCTTTCATTCTGTGCAGTCATTTATAGCTTCCATACCGTGCAGTCACTCATAGCATTCATTCTGTGCAGTCACGCATAGCTTTCATACCGTGCAGTCACTCATAGCATTCATTCTGTGCAGTCACGCATAGCTTTCATACCGTGCAGTCACTCATAGCTTTCATTCCGTGCAGTCACTCATAGCTTTCATTCCGTGCAGTCACGCATAGCTTTCATACCGTGCAGTCACTCATAGCTTTCATTCCGTGCAGTCACTCATAGATTTCATACCGTGCAGTCACTCATAGCTTTCATACCGTGCAGTCACGCATAGCTTTCATTCCGTGCAGTCACTCATAGCATTCATTCCGTGTAGTCACGCATAGCCTTCATTCCGTGCAGTCACGCATAGCTTTCATTCCGTGCAGTCACGCATAGCTTTCATACCGTGCAGTCACGCATAGCTTTCATTCTGTGCAGTCACGCATAGCTTTTATACCGTGCAGTTACGCATAGCTTTCATTCCGTGCAGTCACGCATAGCTTTCATACCGTGCAGTCACTCATAGCTTTCTTACTGTGCAGTCACGCATAGCTTTCATTCCGTGCAGTCATGCATAGCTTTCATTCCGTGCAGTCACTCATAGCTTTCATACCGTGCAGTCACTCATAGCTTTCATATCGTGCAGTCACGCATAGCTTTCATACCGTGCAGTCACGCATAGCTTTCTTTCCATGCAGTCACGCATAGCTTTCATACCGTGCAGTCACTCATAGCATTCATTCTGTGCAGTCACGCATAGCTTTCATACCGTGCAGTCACTCATAGCTTTCATTCCGTGCAGTCACGCATAGCTTTCATACCGTGCAGTCATGCATAGCTTTCATTCCGTGCAGTCATGCATAGCTTTCATTCTGTGCAGTCACGCATAGCTTTCATACCGTGCAGTTACGCATAGCTTTCATTCCGTGCAGTCACGCATAGCTTTCATACCGTGCAGTCACTCATAGCTTTCTTACTGTGCAGTCACGCACAGCTTTCATTCCGTGCAGTCACGCATAGCTTTCATTCCGTGCAGTCACTCATAGCTTTCATACCGTGCAGTCACTCATAGCTTTCATACCGTGCAGTCACGCATAGCTTTCTTTCCGTGCAGTCACGCATAGCTTTCATACCGTGCAGTCACTCATAGCATTCATTCTGTGCAGTCACGCATAGCTTTCATACCGTGCAGTCACTCATAGCTTTCATTCCGTGCAGTCACTCATAGCTTTCATTCCGTGCAGTCACGCATAGCTTTCATACCGTGCAGTCATGCATAGCTTTCATTCCGTTCAGTCACTCATAGATTTCATACCGTGCAGTCACTCATAGCTTTCATACCGTGCAGTCACGCATAGCTTTCATTCCGTGCAGTCACTCATAGCATTCATTCCGTGTAGTCACGCATAGCCTTCATTCCGTGCAGTCACGCATAGCTTTCATTCCGTGCAGTCACGCATAGCTTTCATACCGTGCAGTCACGCATAGCTTTCATTCTGTGCAGTCACGCATAGCTTTTATACCGTGCAGTTACGCATAGCTTTCATTCCGTGCAGTCACGCATAGCTTTCATACCGTGCAGTCACTCATAGCTTTCTTACTGTGCAGTCACGCATAGCTTTCATTCCGTGCAGTCACGCATAGCTTTCATTCCGTGCAGTCACTCATAGCTTTCATACCGTGCAGTCACTCATAGCTTTCATACCGTGCAGTCACGCATAGCTTTCATACCGTGCAGTCACGCATAGCTTTCTTTCCGTGCAGTCACGCATAGCTTTCATACCGTGCAGTCACGCATAGCGTTCATACCGTGCAGTCACTCATAGCTTTCATACCGTGCAGTCATGTATAGCTTTCATTCCGTGCAGTCACGCGTAGCTTTCATACCGTGCAGTCACTCATAGCATTCATTCTGTGCAGTCACGCATAGCTTTCATACCGTGCAGTCACTCATAGCATTCATTCTGTGCAGTCACGCATAGCTTTCATACCGTGCAGTCACTCATAGCATTCATTCTGTGCAGTCACGCATAGCTTTCATACCGTGCAGTCACTCATAGCTTTCATACCGTGCAGTAACGGATAGCTTTCATTCCGTGCAGTCACTCATAGCATTAATTCCGTGCAGTCACGCATAGCTTTCATACCTTGCAATAACTCATAGCATTCATTCTGTGCAGTCACGCATAGCTTTCATACCGTGCAGTCATGCATAGCTTTCATACCGTGCAGTCACGCATAGCTTTCATACCGTGCAGTCACGCATAGCTTTCATACCTTACAGTCACTCATAGCTTTCATACCGTGCAGTAACGGATAGCTTTCATTCCTTGCAGTCACTTATAGAATTAATTCCGTGCAGTCACGCATAGCTTTCATACCGTGCAGTCACTCATAGCATTCATTCTGTGCAGTCACGCATAGCTTTCATACCGTGCAGTCACGCATAGCTTTCATTCCGTGCAGTCACTCATAGCTTTCATACCATGCAGTCACTCATAGCTTTCATACCGTGCAGTCACGCTTAGCTTTCTTTCCGTGCAGTCACGCATAGCTTTCTTTCCGTGCAGTCACGCATAGCTTTCATACCGTGCAGTCATTTCTAGCATTCATTCTGTACAGTCACGCATAGCTTTCATACCGTGCAGTCACGCATAGCTTTCATTCCGTGCAGTCACGCATAGCTTTCATACTGTGCAGTCACGCATAGCTTTCATTCCGTGCAGTCACTCATAGCTTTCATTACATGCAGTCACGCATAGCTTTCATACAGTGCAGTAACGCATAGCTTTCTCACCGCGCAGTAACGCATAGCTTTCTTTCCGTGCAGTCACGCATAGCTTTCATACCGTGCAGTCACGCATAGCTTTCATACAGTGCAGTCACGCATAACTTTCATACCGTGCAGTCACGCATAGCTTTCATTCCGTGCAGTCATTTCTAGCATTCATTCTGTACAGTCACGCATAGCTTTCATACCGTGCAGTCACGCATAGCTTTCATTCCGTGCAGTCACGCATAGCTTTCATACTGTGCAGTCACGCATAGCTTTCATTCCGTGCAGTCACTCATAGCTTTCATTACATGCAGTCACGCATAGCTTTCATACAGTGCAGTAACGCATAGCTTTCTCACCGCGCAGTAACGCATAGCTTTCTTTCCGTGCAGTCACGCATAGCTTTCATACCGTGCAGTCACGCATAGCTTTCATTCCGTGCAGTCACGCATAGCTTTCATACCGTGCAGTCACTCATAGCTTTCATACCGTGCAGTCACGCATAGCTTTCATTCCGTGCAGTCACTCATAGATTTCATACCGTGCAGTCACTCATAGCTTTCATACCGTGCAGTCACTCATAGCTTTCATACCTTGCAGTCACGCATAGCTTTCATTCCGTGCAGTCACTCATAGATTTCATACCGTGCAGTCACTCATAGCTTTCATTCCGTGCAGTCACTCATAGCATTAATTCCGAGCAGTCACGCATAGCTTTCAAACCGTGGAGTCACTCATAGCATTCATTCTGTGCAGTCACGCATAGCTTTCATACCGTGCAGTCATGCATAGCTTTCACACCGTGCAGTCATGCATAGCTTTTATACCGTGCAGTCACGCATAGCTTTCATACCTTACAGTCACTCATAGCTTTCATACCGTGCAGTAACGGATAGCTTTCATTCCTTGCAGTCACTCATAGCTTTCATTCCGTGCAGTCACGCATAGCTTTCATACCGTGCAGTCACGCATAGCTTTCATACCGTGCAGTCACTCATAGCATTCATTCCGTGTAGTCACACATAGCTTTCATTCCGTGCAGTCACGCATAGCTTTCATTCCGTGCAGTCATGCATAGCTTTCATTCCGTGCAGTCACTCATAGCTTTCATTCCGTGCAGTCACGCATAGCTTTCATACAGTGCAGTCACGCATAGCTTTCATACCGTGCAGTCACTCATAGCTTTCATTCCGTGCAGTCACTCATAGCTTTCATTCCGTGCAGTCCCGCATAGCTTTCATACCGTGCAGTCACTCATAGCTTTCATACCGTGCAGTCACTCATAGCTTTCATTCCGTGCAGTCACTCATAGCTTTCATACCGTGCAGTCACTCATAGCTTTCATTCCGTGCAGTCACTCATAGCTTTCATACCGTGCAGTCACTCATAGCTTTCATACCGTGCAGTCACTCATAGCTTTCATTCCGTGCAGTCACTCATAGCTTTCATACCGTGCAGTCACGCATAGCTTTCATACCGTGCATTCACTCATAGCTTTCATACCGTGCAGTCACTCATAGCTTTCATTCCGTGCAGTCACTCATAGCTTTCATTCCGTGCAGTCACTCATAGCTTCCATACCGTGCAGTCACTCATAGCATTCATTCTGTGCAGTCACGCATAGCTTTCATACCGTGCAGTCACTCATAGCATTCATTCTGTGCAGTCACTCATAGCTTTCATTCCGTGCAGTCACGCATAGCTTTCATACAGTGCAGTCACGCATAGCTTTCATACCGTGCAGTCACTCATAGCTTTCATTCCGTGCAGTCACTCATAGCTTTCATTCCGTGCAGTCACTCATAGCTTTCATTCCGTGCAGTCACTCATAGCTTTCATACCGTGCAGTCACTCATAGCTTTCATTCCGTGCAGTCACTCATAGCTTTCATACCGTGCAGTCACGCATAGCTTTCATACCGTGCAGTCACTCATAGCTTTCATTCCGTGCAGTCACTCATAGCTTTCATTCCGTGCAGTCACTCATAGCTTTCATTCCGTGCAGTCACTCATAGCTTTCATACCGTGCAGTCACTCATAGCTTTCATTCCGTGCAGTCACTCATAGCTTTCATACCGTGCAGTCACTCATAGCTTTCATTCCTTGCAGTCACTCATAGCTTTCATTCCGTGCAGTCACTCATAGCTTCCATACCGTGCAGTCACTCATAGCATTCATTCTGTGCAGTCACGCATAGCTTTCATACCGTGCAGTCACTCATAGCTTTCATTCCGTGCAGTCACTCATAGCTTTCATACCGTGCAGTCACGCATAGCTTTTATTCCGTGCAGTCACTCATAGCATTCATTCCGTGTAGTCACGCATAGCCTTCATTCCGTGCAGTCACGCATAGCTTTCATACCGTGCAGTCATGCATAGCTTTCATTCCGTGCAGTCACTCATAGATTTCATACCGTGCAGTCACTCATAGCTTTCATACCGTGCAGTCACGCATAGCTTTTATTCCGTGCAGTCACTCATAGCATTCATTCCGTGTAGTCACGCATAGCCTTCATTCCGTGCAGTCACGCATAGCTTTCATTCCGTGCAGTCACGCATAGCTTTCATACCGTGCAGTCACGCATAGCTTTCATTCCGTGCAGTCACGCATAGCTTTCATTCTGTGCAGTCATGCATAGCTTTCATACCGTGCAGTCACTCATAGCTTTCATTCCGTGCAGTCACTCATAGCTTTCATACCGTGCAGTCACGCATAGCTTTTATTCCGTGCAGTCACTCATAGCTTTCATTCCGTGCAGTCACTCATAGCTTTCATTCCGTGCAGTCACTCATAGCTTTCATTCCGTGCAGTCACTCATAGCTTTCATACCGTGCAGTCACTCATAGCTTTCATTCCGTGCAGTCACTCATAGCTTTCATACCGTGCAGTCACTCATAGCTTTCATTCCTTGCAGTCACTCATAGCTTTCATTCCGTGCAGTCACTCATAGCTTCCATACCGTGCAGTCACTCATAGCATTCATTCTGTGCAGTCACGCATAGCTTTCATACCGTGCAGTCACTCATAGCTTTCATTCCGTGCAGTCACTCATAGCTTTCATACCGTGCAGTCACGCATAGCTTTTATTCCGTGCAGTCACTCATAGCATTCATTCCGTGTAGTCACGCATAGCCTTCATTCCGTGCAGTCACGCATAGCTTTCATACCGTGCAGTCATGCATAGCTTTCATTCCGTGCAGTCACTCATAGATTTCATACCGTGCAGTCACTCATAGCTTTCATACCGTGCAGTCACGCATAGCTTTTATTCCGTGCAGTCACTCATAGCATTCATTCCGTGTAGTCACGCATAGCCTTCATTCCGTGCAGTCACGCATAGCTTTCATTCCGTGCAGTCACGCATAGCTTTCATACCGTGCAGTCACGCATAGCTTTCATTCCGTGCAGTCACTCATAGCTTTCATACCGTGCAGTCAATCATAGCTTTCTTACTGTGCAGTCACGCATAGCTTTCATACCGTGCAGTCACGCATAGCTTTCATTCCGTGCAGTCACTCATAGCTTTCATACCGTGCAGTCACTCATAGCTTTCATACCGTGCAGTCACTCATAGCTTTCATTCCGTGCAGTCACTCATAGCTTTCATTCCGTGCAGTCACTCATAGCTTCCATACCGTGCAGTCACTCATAGCATTCATTCTGTGCAGTCACGCATAGCTTTCATACCGTGCAGTCACTCATAGCATTCATTCTGTGCAGTCACTCATAGCTTTCATTCCGTGCAGTCACGCATAGCTTTCATACAGTGCAGTCACGCATAGCTTTCATACCGTGCAGTCACTCATAGCTTTCATTCCGTGCAGTCACTCATAGCTTTCATACCGTGCAGTCACTCATAGCTTTCATTCCGTGCAGTCACTCATAGCTTTCATACCGTGCAGTCACTCATAGCTTTCATTCCGTGCAGTCACTCATAGCTTTCATACCGTGCAGTCACACATAGCTTTCATACCGTGCAGTCACTCATAGCTTTCATTCCGTGCAGTCACTCATAGCTTTCATACCGTGCAGTCACGCATAGCTTTCATACCGTGCAGTCACTCATAGCTTTCATTCCGTGCAGTCACTCATAGCTTTCATTCCGTGCAGTCACTCATAGCTTTCATTCCGTGCAGTCACTCATAGCTTTCATACCGTGCAGTCACTCATAGCTTTCATTCCGTGCAGTCACTCATAGCTTTCATACCGTGCAGTCACTCATAGCTTTCATTCCTTGCAGTCACTCATAGCTTTCATTCCGTGCAGTCACTCATAGCTTCCATACCGTGCAGTCACTCATAGCATTCATTCTGTGCAGTCATGCATAGCTTTCATACCGTGCAGTCACTCATAGCTTTCATTCCGTGCAGTCACTCATAGCTTTCATACCGTGCAGTCACGCATAGCTTTTATTCCGTGCAGTCACTCATAGCATTCATTCCGTGTAGTCACGCATAGCCTTCATTCCGTGCAGTCACGCATAGCTTTCATACCGTGCAGTCATGCATAGCTTTCATTCCGTGCAGTCACTCATAGATTTCATACCGTGCAGTCACTCATAGCTTTCATACCGTGCAGTCACGCATAGCTTTTATTCCGTGCAGTCACTCATAGCATTCATTCCGTGTAGTCACGCATAGCCTTCATTCCGTGCAGTCACGCATAGCTTTCATTCCATGCAGTCACGCATATCTTTCATACCGTGCAGTCACGCATAGCTTTCATTCCGTGCAGTCACGCATAGCTTTCATACCGTGCAGTCACGCATAGCTTTCATACCGTGCAGTTACGCATAGCTTTCATTCCGTGCAGTCACGCATAGCTTTCATACCGTGCAGTCACTCATAGCTTTCTTACTGTGCAGTCACGCATAGCTTTCATACCGTGCAGTCACGCATAGCTTTCATTCCGTGCAGTCACTCATAGCTTTCATACCGTGCAGTCACTCATAGCTTTCATACCGTGCAGTCACGCATAGCTTTCATACCGTGCAGTCACGCATAGCTTTCTATCCGTGCAGTCACGCATATCTTTCATACCGTGCAGTCACTCATAGCTTTCATACCGTGCAGTCATGTATAGCTTTCATTCCGTGCAGTCACGTGTAGCTTTCATTCCGTGCAGTCACGCATAGCTTTCATACCGTGCAGTCACTCATAGCATTCATTCTGTGCAGTCACGCATAGCTTTCATTCCGTGCTGTCACTCATAGCATTCATTCTGTGCAGTCACGCATAGCTTTCATACCGTGCAGTCATCAATAGCATTCATTCAGTGCAGTCACGCATAGCTTTCATTCCATGCAGTCACTCATAGCATTAATTCCGTGCAGTCACAAATAGCTTTCATACCGTGCAGTCACTCATAGCATTCGTTCTGTGCAGTCACGCATAGCTTTCATTCCGTGCAGTCACTCATAGCATTAATTCCATGCAGTCACGCATAGCTTTCATTCCGTGCAGTCACTCATAGCATTAATTCCGTGCAGTCACGCATAGCTTTCATTCCGTGCAGTCACTCATAGCATTAATTCTGTGCAGTCACGCATAGCTTTCATACCGTGCAGTCATGCATAGCTTTCATACCGTGCAGTCACGTATAGCTTTCATACCGTGCAGTCACGCATTGCTTTCATACCGTGCAGTCACTCATAGCTTTCATTCCGTGCAGTCACTCATAGCGTTCATTCCGTGCAGTCACGCATAGCTTTCATACCGTGCAGTCATGCATAGCTTTCATACCATGCAGTCACTCATAGCTTTCATACCGTGCAGTCACTCATAGCTTTCATTCCGTGCAGTCACGCATAGCTTTTATTCCGTGCAGTCACTCATAGCATTCATTCCGTGCAGTCACGCATAGCTTTCATTCCGTGCAGTCATGCATAGCTTTCATTCCGTGCAGTCACGCATAGCTTTCTTACCGTGCAGTCACGCATAGCTTTAATTCCGTGCAGTCACGCATAGCTTTCATACCGTGCAGTTACGCATAGCTTTCATTCCGTGCAGTCACTCATAGCTTTCATACTGTGCAGTCACGCATAGCTTTCATACCGTGCAGTCACGCATAGCTTTCATTCCGTGCAGTCACTCATAGCTTTCATACCGTGCAGTCACTCATAGCTTTCATTCTGTGCAGTCATTTATAGCTTCCATACCGTGCAGTCACTCATAGCATTCATTCTGTGCAGTCACGCATAGCTTTCATACCGTGCAGTCACTCATAGCATTCATTCTGTGCAGTCACGCATAGCTTTCATACCGTGCAGTCACTCATAGCTTTCATTCCGTGCAGTCACTCATAGCTTTCATTCCGTGCAGTCACGCATAGCTTTCATACCGTGCAGTCACTCATAGCTTTCATTCCGTGCAGTCACTCATAGATTTCATACCGTGCAGTCACTCATAGCTTTCATACCGTGCAGTCACGCATAGCTTTCATTCCGTGCAGTCACTCATAGCATTCATTCCGTGTAGTCACGCATAGCCTTCATTCCGTGCAGTCACGCATAGCTTTCATTCCGTGCAGTCACGCATAGCTTTCATACCGTGCAGTCACGCATAGCTTTCATTCTGTGCAGTCACGCATAGCTTTTATACCGTGCAGTTACGCATAGCTTTCATTCCGTGCAGTCACGCATAGCTTTCATACCGTGCAGTCACTCATAGCTTTCTTACTGTGCAGTCACGCATAGCTTTCATTCCGTGCAGTCACGCATAGCTTTCATTCCGTGCAGTCACTCATAGCTTTCATACCGTGCAGTCACTCATAGCTTTCATATCGTGCAGTCACGCATAGCTTTCATACCGTGCAGTCACGCATAGCTTTCTTTCCATGCAGTCACGCATAGCTTTCATACCGTGCAGTCACTCATAGCATTCATTCTGTGCAGTCACGCATAGCTTTCATACCGTGCAGTCACTCATAGCTTTCATTCCGTGCAGTCACGCATAGCTTTCATACCGTGCAGTCATGCATAGCTTTCATTCCGTGCAGTCACTCATAGATTTCATACCGTGCAGTCACTCATAGCTTTCATACCGTGCAGTCACGCATAGCTTTCATACCGTGCAGTCACGCATAGCTTTCATTCTGTGCAGTCACGCATAGCTTTTATACCGTGCAGTTACGCATAGCTTTCATTCCGTGCAGTCACGCATAGCTTTCATACCGTGCAGTCACTCATAGCTTTCTTACTGTGCAGTCACGCACAGCTTTCATTCCGTGCAGTCACGCATAGCTTTCATTCCGTGCAGTCACTCATAGCTTTCATACCGTGCAGTCACTCATAGCTTTCATACCGTGCAGTCACGCATAGCTTTCTTTCCGTGCAGTCACGCATAGCTTTCATACCGTGCAGTCACTCATAGCATTCATTCTGTGCAGTCACGCATAGCTTTCATACCGTGCAGTCACTCATAGCTTTCATTCCGTGCAGTCACTCATAGCTTTCATTCCGTGCAGTCACGCATAGCTTTCATACCGTGCAGTCATGCATAGCTTTCATTCCGTTCAGTCACTCATAGATTTCATACCGTGCAGTCACTCATAGCTTTCATACCGTGCAGTCACGCATAGCTTTCATTCCGTGCAGTCACTCATAGCATTCATTCCGTGTAGTCACGCATAGCCTTCATTCCGTGCAGTCACGCATAGCTTTCATTCCGTGCAGTCACGCATAGCTTTCATACCGTGCAGTCACGCATAGCTTTCATTCTGTGCAGTCACGCATAGCTTTTATACCGTGCAGTTACGCATAGCTTTCATTCCGTGCAGTCACGCATAGCTTTCATACCGTGCAGTCACTCATAGCTTTCTTACTGTGCAGTCACGCATAGCTTTCATTCCGTGCAGTCACGCATAGCTTTCATTCCGTGCAGTCACTCATAGCTTTCATACCGTGCAGTCACTCATAGCTTTCATACCGTGCAGTCACGCATAGCTTTCATACCGTGCAGTCACGCATAGCTTTCTTTCCGTGCAGTCACGCATAGCTTTCATACCGTGCAGTCACGCATAGCTTTCATACCGTGCAGTCACTCATAGCTTTCATACCGTGCAGTCATGTATAGCTTTCATTCCGTGCAGTCACGCGTAGCTTTCATACCGTGCAGTCACTCATAGCATTCATTCTGTGCAGTCACGCATAGCTTTCATACCGTGCAGTCACTCATAGCATTCATTCTGTGCAGTCACGCATAGCTTTCATACCGTGCAGTCACTCATAGCATTCATTCTGTGCAGTCACGCATAGCTTTCATACCGTGCAGTCACTCATAGCTTTCATACCGTGCAGTAACGGATAGCTTTCATTCCGTGCAGTCACTCATAGCATTAATTCCGTGCAGTCACGCATAGCTTTCATACCTTGCAATAACTCATAGCATTCATTCTGTGCAGTCACGCATAGCTTTCATACCGTGCAGTCATGCATAGCTTTCATACCGTGCAGTCACGCATAGCTTTCATACCGTGCAGTCACGCATAGCTTTCATACCTTACAGTCACTCATAGCTTTCATACCGTGCAGTAACGGATAGCTTTCATTCCTTGCAGTCACTTATAGAATTAATTCCGTGCAGTCACGCATAGCTTTCATACCGTGCAGTCACTCATAGCATTCATTCTGTGCAGTCACGCATAGCTTTCATACCGTGCAGTCACGCATAGCTTTCATTCCGTGCAGTCACTCATAGCTTTCATACCATGCAGTCACTCATAGCTTTCATACCGTGCAGTCACGCTTAGCTTTCTTTCCGTGCAGTCACGCATAGCTTTCTTTCCGTGCAGTCACGCATAGCTTTCATACCGTGCAGTCATTTCTAGCATTCATTCTGTACAGTCACGCATAGCTTTCATACCGTGCAGTCACGCATAGCTTTCATTCCGTGCAGTCACGCATAGCTTTCATACTGTGCAGTCACGCATAGCTTTCATTCCGTGCAGTCACTCATAGCTTTCATTACATGCAGTCACGCATAGCTTTCATACAGTGCAGTAACGCATAGCTTTCTCACCGCGCAGTAACGCATAGCTTTCTTTCCGTGCAGTCACGCATAGCTTTCATACCGTGCAGTCACGCATAGCTTTCATACAGTGCAGTCACGCATAACTTTCATACCGTGCAGTCACGCATAGCTTTCATTCCGTGCAGTCATTTCTAGCATTCATTCTGTACAGTCACGCATAGCTTTCATACCGTGCAGTCACGCATAGCTTTCATTCCGTGCAGTCACGCATAGCTTTCATACTGTGCAGTCACGCATAGCTTTCATTCCGTGCAGTCACTCATAGCTTTCATTACATGCAGTCACGCATAGCTTTCATACAGTGCAGTAACGCATAGCTTTCTCACCGCGCAGTAACGCATAGCTTTCTTTCCGTGCAGTCACGCATAGCTTTCATACCGTGCAGTCACGCATAGCTTTCATACAGTGCAGTCACGCATAACTTTCATACCGTGCAGTCACGCATAGCTTTCATTCCGTGCAGTCACGCATAGCTTTCATACCGTGCAGTCTCTCATAGCTTTCATTCCGTGCAGTCACGCATAGCTTTCATACTGTGAAGTCACGCATAGCTTTTATACCGTGCAGTCACGCATAGCTTTCATACCGTGCAGTCTCTCATAGCTTTCATACCGTGCCGTCACTCATAGCTTTCATACCGTGCAGTCACTCATAGCTTTCATACCGTGCAGTCACTCATAGCTTTCATACCGTGCAGTCACTCATAGCATTCATTCCGTGCAGTCATGCATAGCTTTCATTCCGTGCAGTCACGCACAGCTTTCATTCCGTGCAGTCACGCATAGCTTTCATACCGTGCAGTCACTCATAGCTTTCATTCCGTGCAGTCATGCATAGCTTTCATTCCGTGCAGTCACGCATAGCTTTCATTCCGTGCAGTCCCGCATAGCTTTCATACCGTGCAGTCACTCATAGCTTTCATTCCGTTCAGTCACTCATAGCTTTCATTCCGTGCAGTCACTCATAGCTTTCATTCCGTGCAGTCACTCATAGCTTTCATTCCGTGCAGTCACTCATAGCTTTCATACTGTGCAGTCACTCATAGCTTTCATTCCGTGCAGTCACTCATAGCTTCCATACCGTGCAGTCACTCATAGCATTCATTCTGTGCAGTCACGCATAGCTTTCATACCGTGCAGTCACGCATAGCTTTCATTCCGTGCAGTCACTCATAGCTTTCATTCCGTGCAGTCTCTCATAGCATTCATTCTGTGCAGTCACGCATAGCTTTCATACCGTGCAGTCACGTATAGCTTTCATACCGTGCAGTCACGCATAGCTTTCATATCGTGCAGTCACTCATAGCTTTCATACCGTGCAGTCACGCATAGCTTTCATAACGTGCAGTCACTCATAGCTTTCATACCGTGCAGTCACTCATAGCTTTCATACCGTGCAGTCACGCATAGCTTTCATACCGTGCAGTCACGCATAGCTTTCATACCGTGCAGTCACGCATAGCTTTCATACCGTGCAGTCACGCATAACTTTCTTTCCGTGCAGTCACTCATAGCTTTCATACCGTGCAGTCACGCATAGCTTTCAAACCGTGCAGTCACTCATAGCTTTCATACCGTGCAGTCACGCATAGCTTTCATACAGTGCAGTCATGCATAGCTTTCTTTCCGTGCAGTCACTCATAGCATTCATTCCGTGCAGTCACGCATAGCTTTCATACCGTGCAGTCACGCATGGCTTTCATACAGTGCAGTCACGCATAACTTTCTTTCCGTGCAGTCACTCATAGAATTCATTCCGTGCAGTCACGCATAGCTTTCATACCGTGCAGTCACGCATAGCTTTCATTCCGTGCAGTCACGCATAGCTTTCATTCCGTGCAGTCACTCATAGCATTCATTCCGTGCAGTCACGCATAGCTTTCATACCGTGCAGTCACTCATAGCTTTCATACTGTGCAGTCACGCATAGCTTTCATACCATGCAGTCACTCATAGCATTCATTCTGTGCAGTCACGCATAGCTTTCATACCGTGCAGTCACTCATAGCATTCATACTGTGCAGTCACGCATAGCTTTCATACAGTGCAGTCACTCATAGCTTTCATACCGTGCAGTCATGCATAGCTTTCATTCCGTGCAGTCACGCATAGCTTTCATACCGTGCAGTCACTCATAGCTTTCATTCCGTGCAGTAATGCATAGCTTTCATTCCGTGCAGTCACGCATAGCTTTCATACCGTGCAGTCACTCATAGCTTTCATACCGCGCAGTCACGAATAGCTTTCATACCGTGCAGTCACTCATAGCTTTCATTCCGTGCAGTCACGCATTGCTTTCATACCGTCCAGTCACGCATAGCTTTCATACCGTGCAGTCACTCATAGCTTTCATACCGTGCAGTCACGCAAAGCTTTCATACCGTGCAGTCACTCATAGCTTTCATACCGTGCAGTCATGTATAGCTTTCATTCCGTGCAGTCACGTGTAGCTTTCATTCCGTGCAGTCACGCATAGCTTTCATACCGTGCAGTCACTCATAGAATTCATTCTGTGCAGTCACGCATAGCTTTCATTCCGTGCAGTCACTCATAGCATTAATTCCGTGCAGTCACGCATAGCTTTCATACCGTGCAGTCACTCATAGCATTCATTCTGTGCAGTCACGCATAGCTTTCATACCGTGCAGTAATGCATAGCTTTCATACCGTGCAGTCACGCATAGCTTTCATACCGTGCAGTCACGCATAGCTTTCATACCGTGCAGTCACTCATAGCTTTCATACCGTGCAGTAACGGATAGCTTTCATTCCTTGCAGTCACTCATAGCATTAATTCCGTGCATTCACGCATAGCTTTCATACCGTGCAGTCACTCATAGCATTCATACCGTGCAGTCATGTATAGCTTTCATTCCGTGCAGTCACGCATAGCTTTCATACCGTGCAGTCACTCATAGCATTCATTCTGTGCAGTCACGCATAGCTTTCATACCGTGCAGTCACTCATAGCATTCATTCTGTGCAGTCACGCATAGCTTTCATACCGTGCAGTCACTCATAGCATTCATTCTGTGCAGTCACGCATAGCTTTCATACCGTGCAGTCATCAATAGCATTCATTCTGTGCAGTCACGCATAGCTTTCATTCCATGCAGTCACTCATAGCATTAATTCCGTGCAGTCACGCATAGCTTTCATACCGTGCAGTCACTCATAGCATTCATTCTGTGCAGTCACGCATAGCTTTCATTCCGTGCAGTCACTCATAGCATTAATTCCGTGCAGTCACGCATAGCTTTCATTCCGTGCAGTCACTCATAGCATTAATTCTGTGCAGTCACGCATAGCTTTCATACCGTGCAGTCATGCATAGCTTTCATACCGTGCAGTCACGCATAGCTTTCATACCGTGCAGTCACGCATAGCTTTCATACCGTGCAGTCACTCATAGCTTTCATACCGTGCAGTAACGGATAGCTTTCATTCCTTGCAGTCACTCATAGCATTAATTCTGTGCAGTCACGCATAGCTTTCATTCCGTGCAGTCACGCATAGCTTTCATACCGTGCAGTCACTCATAGCTTTCATTCCGTGCAGTCACTCATAGCTTTCATTCCGTGCAGTCACGCATAGCTTTCATACCGTGCAGGCATGCATAGCTTTCATACCATGCAGTCACTCATAGCTTTCATACCGTGCAGTCGCTCATAGCTTTCATACCGTGCAGTCACTCATAGCTTTCATTCCGTGCAGTCACGCATAGCTTTCATATCGTGCAGTCACTCATAGCTTTTATACCGTGCAGTCACGCATAGCTTTCATACCGTGCAGTCACTCATAGCTTTCATACCGTGCAGTCATGTATAGCTTTCATTCCGTGCAGTCACGTGTAGCTTTCATTCCGTGCAGTCACGCATAGCTTTCATACCGTGCAGTCACTCATAGCATTCATTCTGTGCAGTCACGCATAGCTTTCATACCGTGCAGTCACTCATAGCATTCATTCTGTGCAGTCACGCATAGCTTTCATACCGTGCAGTCACTCATAGCATTCATTCTGTGCAGTCACGCATAGCTTTCATACCGTGCAGTCACTCATAGCTTTCATACCGTGCAGTAACGGATAGCTTTCATTCCGTGCAGTCACTCATAGCATTAATTCCGTGCAGTCACTCATAGCTTTCATACCGTGCAATCACTCATAGCATTCATTCTGTGCAGTCACGCATAGCTTTCATACCGTGCAGTCATGCATAGCTTTCATACCGTGCAGTCACTCATAGCTTTCATACCGTGCAGTCACGCATAGCTTTCATACCTTACAGTCACTCATAGCTTTCATACCGTGCAGTAACGGATAGCTTTCATTCCTTGCAGTCACTCATAGAATTAATTCCGTGCAGTCACGCATAGCTTTCATACCGTGCAGTCACTCATAGCATTCATTCTATGCAGTCACGCATAGCTTTCATACCGTGCAGTCACTCATAACTTTCATTCCTTGCAGTCACTCATAGCTTTCATTCCGTGCAGTCACGCATAGCTTTCATACCGTGCAGTTACGCATAGCTTTCATACCGTGCAGTCACGCATAGCTTTCATACCGTGCAGTCACGCATAGCTTTCATTCCGTGCAGTCACGCATAGTTTCATACCGTGCAGTCACGCATAGCTTTCATTCCGTGCAGTCACTCATAGCTTTCATTCCGTGCAGTCACGCATAGCTTTCATACAGTGCAGTAACGCATAGCTTTCTCACCGTTCAGTAACGCATAGCTTTCATTCCGTGCAGTCACGCATAGCTTTCATACCGTGCAGTCACGCATAGCTTTCATTCCGTGCAGTCACGCATAGCTTTCATACCGTGCAGTCTCTCATAGCTTTCATTCCGTGCAGTCACGCATAGCTTTCATACTGTGAAGTCACGCATAGCTTTTATACCGTGCAGTCACGCATAGCTTTCATACCGTGCAGTCTCTCATAGCTTTCATACCGTGCAGTCACTCATAGCTTTCATACCGTTCAGTCACTCATAGCTTTCATACCGTGCAGTCACTCATAGCATTCATTCCGTGCAGTCATGCATAGCTTTCATTCCGTGCAGTCACGCACAGCTTTCATTCCGTGCAGTCCCGCATAGCTTTCATACCGTGCAGTCACTCATAGCTTTCATTCCGTTCAGTCACTCATAGCTTTCATTCCGTTCAGTCACTCATAGCTTTCATTCCGTGCAGTCACTCATAGCTTTCATTCCGTGCAGTCACTCATAGCTTTCATTCCGTGCAGTCACTCATAGCTTTCATACTGTGCAGTCACTCATAGCTTTCATTCCGTGCAGTCACTCATAGCTTCCATACCGTGCAGTCACTCATAGCATTCATTCTGTGCAGTCACGCATAGCTTTCATACCGTGCAGTCACTCATAGCTTTCATACCGTGCAGTCACTCATAGCTTTCATACCGTGCAGTCACTCATAGCTTTCATACCGTGCAGTCACTCATAGCTTTCATTCCGTGCAGTCATTCATACCTTTCATACCGTGCAGTCACTCATAGCTTTCATACCGTGCAGTCACTCATAGCTTTCATTCCGTGCAGTCACGCATAGCTTTCATTCTGTGCAGTCACTCATAGCTTTCATACTGTGCAGTCACGCATAGCTTTAATTCCGTGCAGTCACTCATAGCTTTCATTCCCTGCAGTCACTCATAGCTTTCATACCGTGCAGTCACTCATAGCTTTCATACCGTGCAGTCACTCATAGCATTCATTCCGTGCAGTCATGCATAGCTTTCATTCCGTGCAGTCACGCACAACTTTCATTCCGTGCAGTCACGCATAGCTTTCATACCGTGCAGTCACTCATAGCTTTCATTCCGTGCAGTCATGCATAGCTTTCATTCCGTGCAGTCACGCATAGCTTTCATTACGTGCAGTCCCGCATAGCTTTCATACCGTGCACTCACTCATAGCTTTCATTCCGTTCAGTCACTCATAGCTTTCATTCCGTGCAGTCACTCATAGCTTTCATTCCGTGCAGTCACTCATAGCTTTCATTCCGTGCAGTCACTCATAGATTTCATACTGTGCAGTCACTCATAGCTTTCATTCCGTGCAGTCACTCATAGCTTCCATACCGTGCAGTCACTCATAGCATTCATTCTGTGCAGTCACGCATAGCTTTCATACCGTGCAGTCACGCATAGCTTTCATTCCGTGCAGTCACTCATAGCTTTCATTCCATGCAGTCTCTCATAGCATTCATTCTGTGCAGTAACGCATAGCTTTCATTCCGTGCAGTCACGCATAGCTTTCATTCCGTGCAGTTACGCATAGCTTTCTTATCGTGCAGTCACTCATAGCTTTCATACCGTGCAGTCATGCATAACTTTCATTCCATGCAGTCACGCATAGTTTTCTTTTTTATCGTGCAGTCACGCATAGCTTTCATACCGTGCAGTCACGCATAACTTTCATACATTGCAGTGACGCATAGCTTTCATACCGTGCAGTCACTCATAGCTTTCATTCCGTGCAGTCACTCATAGCTTTCATACCGTGCAGTCACGCATAGCTTTCATAACGTGCAGTCACTCATAGCTTTCATACCGTGCAGTCACTCATAGCTTTCATTCCGTGCAATCACGCATAGCTTTCATACCGTGCAGTCACTCATAGCATTCATTCTGTGCAGTCACTCATAGCTTTCTTTCCCTGCAGTCACTCATAGCATTAATTCCGTGCAGTCACGCATAGCTTTCATACCGTGCAGTCACTCATAGCTTTCATACCGTGCAGTCAGGCATAGCTTTCATACCGTGCAGTCACTCATAGCTTTCATACCGTGCAGTCACTCATAGCATTCATTCCGTGCAGTCACGCATAGCTTTCATACCGTGCAGTCACGTATAGCTTTCATACCGTGCAGTCACGCATAGCTTTCATACCGTGCAGTCATGCATAGCTTTCATACCGTGCAGTCACTCATAGCTTTCATACCGTGCAGTCACTCATAGCTTTCATACCGTGCAGTCACGCATAGCTTTCATACCGTGCAGTCACGCATAGCTTTCATACAGGGCAGTCACGCATAACTTTCTTTCCGTGCAGTCACTCATAGCTTTCATACTGTGCAGTCACGCATAGCTTTCATACCGTGCAGTCACTCATAGCTTTCATACCGTGCAGTCACTCATAGCTTTCATTCCGTGCAGTCACGCATAGCTTTCATACCGTGCAGTCACTCATAGCATTCATTCTGTGCAGTCACGCATAGCTTTCATACCGTGCAGTCACTCATAGCTTTCATACCTTGCAGTCACGCAAAGCTTTCTTTCCGTGCAGTCACTCATAGCATTCATTCCGTGCAGTCACGCATAGCTTTCATACCGTGCAGTCACGCATAGCTTTCATACAGTGCAGTCACGCATAACTTTCTTTCCGTGCAGTCACTCATAGAATTCATTCCGTGCAGTCACGCATAGCTTTCATACCGTGCAGTCACGCATAGCTTTCATACCGTGCAGTCACGCATAGCTTTCAGACCGTCCAGTCACTCATAGCTTTCATACCGTGCAGTCACGCATAGCTTTCAGACCGTGCAGTCACTCATAGCTTTCATTCCGTGCAGTCACGCATAGCTTTCATACCGTGCAGTCACTCATAGCATTCATACAGTGCAGTCACGCATAGCATTCTTTCCGTGCAGTCACTCATAGCATTCATTCTGTGCAGTCACGCATAGCTTTCATACCGTGCAGTCGCGCATAGCTTTCATACCGTGCAGTCACGCATAGCATTCATACCGTGCAGTCACGCATAGCATTCATACCGTGCAGTCACGCATAGCTTTCATACCGTGCAGTCACTCATAGCTTTCATACGGTGCAGTCACGCATAGCTTTCATACAGTGCAGTCACGCATAGCTTTCATACCGTGCAGTCACTCATAGCTTTCATACTGTGCAGTCATGCATAGCTTTCATACTGTGCAGTCACTCATAGCTTTCATACCGTGCAGTCATGCATAGCTTTCATACCGTGCAGTCACGCATAGCTTTCATACCGTGCAGTCACGCATAGCTTTCATACCGTGCAGTCACTCATAGCTTTCATACCGTGCAGTCACTCATAGCTTTCATACCGTGCAGTCACTCATAGCTTTCATTCCGTGCAGTCACGCATAGCTTTCATTCCGTGCAGTCACGCATAGCTTTCATACCGTGCAGTCACTCAAAGCTGTCATACCGTGCAGTCACTCATAGCTTTCATACAGTGCAATCATGCATAGCTTTCATACCGTGCAGTCACTCATAGCTTTCATTCCGTGCAGTCACGCATAGCTTTCATACCGTGCTGTCACTCATAGCTTTCATTCCGTGCAGTCACTCATAGCTTTCATACCGCGCAGTCACTCATAGCTTTCATACCGTGCAGTCACTCATAGCTTTCATTCCATGCAGTCACTCATAGCTTTCATTCCGTGCAGTCATTCATACCTTTCATACCGTGCAGTCACTCATAGCTTTCATACCGTGCAGTCATTCATAGTTTTCATTCCGTGCAGTCACGCATAGCTTTCATACTGTGCAGTCACGCATAGCTTTAATTCCGTGCAGTCACTCATAGCTTTCATTCCGTGAAGTCACTCATAGCTTTCATACTGTGCAGTCACTCATAGCTTTCATACCGTGCAGTCACTCATAGCTTTCATTCCGTGCAGTCACTCATAGCTTTCATACCGTGCAGTCACTCATATCTTTCATACCGTGCAGTCACTCATAGCATTCATACCGTGCAGTCACGCATAGCTTTCATACCGTGCAGTCACTCATAGCTTTCATACCCTGCAGTCACTCATAGCTTTCATACCGTGCAGTCACTCATAGCTTTCATACCGTGCAGTCACTCATAGCTTTCATACCGTGCAGTCACTCATAGCTTTCATACCATGCAGTCACTCATAGCTTTCATTCCGTGCAGTCATTCATACCTTTCATACCGTGCAGTCACTCATAGCTTTCATACCGTGCAGTCACTCATAGCTTTCATTCCGTGCAGTCACGCATAGCTTTCATTCCGTGCAGTCACTCATAGCTTTCATACTGTGCAGTCACGCATAGCTTTAATTCCGTGCAGTCACTCATAGCTTTCATTCCGTGCAGTCACTCATAGCTTTCATACCGTGCAGTCACTCATAGCTTTCATACCGTGCAGTCACTCATAGCATTCATTCCGTGCAGTCATGCATAGCTTTCATTCCGTGCAGTCACGCACAGCTTTCATTCCGTGCAGTCACGCATAGCTTTCATACCGTGCAGTCACTCATAGCTTTCATTCCGTGCAGTCATGCATATCTTTCATTCCGTGCAGTCACGCATAGCTTTCATTCCGTGCAGTCCCGCATAGCTTTCATACCGTGCAGTCACTCATAGCTTTCATACTGTGCAGTCACGCATAGCTTTCATTCCGTTCAGTCACTCATAGCTTTCATTCCGTGCAGTCACTCATAGCTTTCATTCCGTGCAGTCACTCATAGCTTTCATTCCGTGCAGTCACTCATAGCTTTCATACCGTGCAGTCACTCATAGCTTTCATTCCGTGCAGTCACTCATATCTTCCATACCGTGCAGTCACTCATAGCATTCATTCTGTGCAGTCACGCATAGCTTTCATACTGTGCAGTCACTCATAGCTTTCATACCGTGCAGACACGCATAGCTTTCATTCCGTGCAGTCACTCATAGCTTTCATTCCGTGCAGTCTCTCATAGCATTCATTCTGTGCAGTCACGCATAGCTTTTATTCCGTGCAGTCACGCATAGCTTTCATTCCGTGCAGTTATGCATAGCTTTCATATCGTGCAGTCACTCATAGCTTTCATATCGTGCAGTCACTCATAGCTTTCATACCGTGCAGTCACGCATAGCTTTTTTTTTTTACCGTGCAGTCACGCATAGCTTTCATACCGTGCAGTCACGCATAACTTTCATACATTGCAGTCACGCATAGCTTTCATACTGTGCAGTCACTCATAGCTTTCATTCCGTGCAGTCACTCATAGCTTTCATACCGTGCAGTCACGCATAGCTTTCATAACGTGCAGTCACTCATAGCTTTCATACCGTGCAGTCACTCATAGCTTTCATTCCGTGCAGTCACGCATAGCTTTCATACCGTGCAGTCACTCATAGCATTCATTCTGTGCAGTCACTCATAGCTTTCTTTCCGTGCAGTCACTCATAGCATTAATTCCGTGCTGTCACGCATAGCTTTTATACCGTGCAGTCACTCATAGCTTTCATACCGTGCAGTCATGCATAGCTTTCATACCGTGCAGTCACGCATAGCTTTCATACCGTGCAGTCACTCATAGCTTTCATTCCGTGCAGTCACGCATAGCTTTCATACCGTGCAGTCACTCATAGCATTCATACAGTGCAGTCACGCATAGCATTCTTTCCGTGCAGTCACTCATAGCATTCATTCTGTGCAGTCACGCATAGCTTTCATACCGTGCAGTCGCGCATAGCTTTCATACCGTGCAGTCACGCATAGCATTCATACCGTGCAGTCACGCATAGCATTCATACCGTGCAGTCACGCATAGCTTTCATACCGTGCAGTCACTCATAGCTTTCATACCGTGCAGTCAGGCATAGCTTTCATACGGTGCAGTCACGCATAGCTTTCATACAGTGCAGTCACGCATAGCTTTCATACCGTGCAGTCACTCATAGCTTTCATACTGTGCAGTCATGCATAGCTTTCATACTGTGCAGTCATGCATAGCTTTCATACCGTGCAGTCACGCATAGCTTTCATACCGTGCAGTCACGCATAGCTTTCATACCGTGCAGTCACTCATAGCTTTCATACCGTGCAGTCACTCATAGCTTTCATACCGTGCAGTCACTCATAGCTTTCATTCCGTGCAGTCACGCATAGCTTTCATTCCGTGCAGTCACGCATAGCTTTCATACCGTGCAGTCACTCAAAGCTGTCATACCGTGCAGTCACTCATAGCTTTCATACAGTGCAATCATGCATAGCTTTCATACCGTGCAGTCACTCATAGCTTTCATTCCGTGCAGTCACGCATAGCTTTCATACCGCGCAGTCACGAATAGCTTTCATACCGTGCTGTCACTCATAGCTTTCATTCCGTGCAGTCACGCATAGCTTTCATACCGTGCAGTCACTCATAGCTTTCATACCGTGCAGTCACTCAAAGCTTTCATACCGCGCAGTCACTCATAGCTTTCATACCGTGCAGTCACTCATAGCTTTCATTCCATGCAGTCACTCATAGCTTTCATTCCGTGCAGTCATTCATACCTTTCATACCGTGCAGTCACTCATAGCTTTCATACCGTGCAGTCACTCATAGCTTTCATTCCGTGCAGTCACGCATAGCTTTCATACTGTGCAGTCACGCATAGCTTTAATTCCGTGCAGTCACTCATAGCTTTCATTCCGTGAAGTCACTCATAGCCTTCATACTGTGCAGTCACTCATAGCTTTCATACCGTGCAGTCACTCATAGCTTTCATTCCGTGCAGTCACTCATAGCTTTCATACCGTGCAGTCACTCATATCTTTCATACCGTGCAGTCACTCATAGCTTTCATTCCGTGCAGTCACGCATAGCTTTCATACCGTGCAGTCACTCATAGCTTTCATACCCTGCAGTCACTCATAGCTTTCATACCGTGCAGTCACTCATAGCTTTCATACCGTGCAGTCACTCATAGCTTTCATACCGTGCAGTCACTCATAGCTTTCATACCATGCAGTCACTCATAGCTTTCATTCCGTGCAGTCATTCATACCTTTCATACCGTGCAGTCACTCATAGCTTTCATACCGTGCAGTCACTCATAGCTTTCATTCCGTGCAGTCATGCATATCTTTCATTCCGTGCAGTCACGCATAGCTTTCATTCCGTGCAGTCCCGCATAGCTTTCATACCGTGCAGTCACTCATAGCTTTCATACTGTGCAGTCACGCATAGCTTTCATTCCGTTCAGTCACTCATAGCTTTCATTCCGTGCAGTCACTCATAGCTTTCATTCCGTGCAGTCACTCATAGCTTTCATTCCGTGCAGTCACTCATAGCTTTCATACTGTGCAGTCACTCATAGCTTTCATTCCGTGCAGTCACTCATATCTTCCATACCGTGCAGTCACTCATAGCATTCATTCTGTGCAGTCACGCATAGCTTTCATACTGTGCAGTCACTCATAGCTTTCATACCGTGCAGACACGCATAGCTTTCATTCCGTGCAGTCACTCATAGCTTTCATTCCGTGCAGTCACTCATAGCTTTCATTCCGTGCAGTCACTCATAGCTTTCATTCCGTGCAGTCACTCATAGCTTTCATACCGTGCAGTCACTCATAGCTTTCATACCGTGCAGTCACTCATAGCATTCATTCCGTGCAGTCATGCATAGCTTTCATTCCGTGCAGTCACGCACAGCTTTCATTCCGTGCAGTCACGCATAGCTTTCATACCGTGCAGTCACTCATAGCTTTCATTCCGTGCAGTCATGCATATCTTTCATTCCGTGCAGTCACGCATAGCTTTCATTCCGTGCAGTCCCGCATAGCTTTCATACCGTGCAGTCACTCATAGCTTTCATACTGTGCAGTCACGCATAGCTTTCATTCCGTTCAGTCACTCATAGCTTTCATTCCGTGCAGTCACTCATAGCTTTCATTCCGTGCAGTCACTCATAGCTTTCATTCCGTGCAGTCACTCATAGCTTTCATTCCGTGCAGTCACTCATAGCATTCATTCTGTGCAGTCACGCATAGCTTTCATACTGTGCAGTCACTCATAGCTTTCATTCCGTGCAGTCACTCATATCTTCCATACCGTGCAGTCACTCATAGCATTCATTCTGTGCAGTCACGCATAGCTTTCATACTGTGCAGTCACTCATAGCTTTCATACCGTGCAGACACGCATAGCTTTCATTCCGTGCAGTCACTCATAGCATTCATTCTGTGCAGTCACGCATAGCTTTTATTCCGTGCAGTCACGCATAGCTTTCATTCCGTGCAGTTATGCATAGTTTTCATATCGTGCAGTCACTCATAGCTTTCATATCGTGCAGTCACTCATAGCTTTCATACCGTGCAGTCACGCATAGCTTTTTTTTTTACCGTGCAGTCACGCATAGCTTTCATACCGTGCAGTCACGCATAACTTTCATACATTGCAGTCACGCATAGCTTTCATACTGTGCAGTCACTCATAGCTTTCATTCCGTGCAGTCACTCATAGCTTTCATACCGTGCAGTCACGCATAGCTTTCATAACGTGCAGTCACTCATAGCTTTCATACCGTGCAGTCACTCATAGCTTTCATTCCGTGCAGTCACGCATAGCTTTCATACCGTGCAGTCACTCATAGCATTCATTCTGTGCAGTCACTCATAGCTTTCTTTCCGTGCAGTCACTCATAGCATTAATTCCGTGCTGTCACGCATAGCTTTTATACCGTGCAGTCACTCATAGCTTTCATACCGTGCAGTCATGCATAGCTTTCATACCGTGCAGTCACGCATAGCTTTCATACCGTGCAATCACTCATAGCATTCATTCCGTGCAGTCACGTATAGCCTTCATACCGTGCAGTCACGCATAGCTTTCATACTGTGCAGTCACTCATAGCTTTCATACCGTGCAGTCACGCATAGCTTTCATACCGTGCAGTCACTCATAGCTTTCATACCGTGCAGTCACGCATAGCTTTCATACCGTGCAGTCACGCATAGCTTTCATACCGTGCAGTCACGCATAGCTTTCATACAGTGCAGTCACGCACAACTTTCTTTCCGTGCAGTCACTCATAGCTTTCATACCGTGCAGTCACGCATAGCTTTCATACCGTGCAGTCACTCATAGCTTTCATACCGTGCAGTCACGCATAGCTTTCATACAGTGCAGTCATGCATAGCTTTCTTTCCGTGCAGTCACTCATAGCATTCATTCCGTGCAGTCACGCATAGCTTTCATACTGTGCAGTCACGCATAGCTTTCATACAGTGCAGTCACGCATAACTTTCTTTCCGTGCAGTCACTCATAGAATTCATTCCGTGCAGTCACGCATAGCTTTCATACTGTGCAGTCACGCATAGCTTTCATACAGTGCAGTCACGCATAACTTTCTTTCCGTGCAGTCACTCATAGAATTCATTCCGTGCAGTCACGCATAGCTTTCATACTGTGCAGTCACGCATAGCTTTCATACAGTGCAGTCACGCATAACTTTCTTTCCGTGCAGTCACTCATAGAATTCATTCCGTGCAGTCACGCATAGCTTTCATACCGTGCAGTCACGCATAGCTTTCATTCCGTGCAGTCACTCATAGCTTTCATACCGTGCAGTCACTCATAGCTTTCATACCGTGCAGTCACTCATAGCATTCATTCTGTGCAGTCACTCATAGCTTTCATTCCGTGCAGTCACTCATAGCATTCATTCCGTGCAGTCACGCATAGCTTTCATACCGTGCAGTCACTCATAGCTTTCATACCATGCAGTCACTCATAGCTTTCATTCCGTGCAGTCACGCATAGCTTTCATACCGTGCAGTCACGCATAGCTTTCATTCCATGCAGTCACGCATAGCTTTCATACCGTGCAGTCACTCATAGCATTCATTCTGTGCAGTCACTCATAGCTTTCATTCCGTGCAGTCACTCATAGCATTCATTCCGTGCAGTCACGCATAGCTTTCATTCCGTGCAGTCACTCATAGCTTTCATACCATGCAGTCACTCATAGCTTTCATTCCGTGCAGTCACTCGTAGCTTTCATACCGTGCAGTCACTCATAGCTTTCATACCGTGCAGTCACTCATAGCTTTCATACCGTGCAGTCACGCATAGCTTTCATTCCGTGCAGTCACGCATAGCTTTCATACCGTGCAGTCACGCATAGCTTTCATACCGTGCAGTCACTCATAGCTTTCATACCGTGCAGTCACGAATAGCTTTCATACCGTGCAGTCACGCATAGCTTTCATTCCATGCAGTCACGCATAGCTTTCATACCGTGCAGTCACTCATAGCATTCATTCTGTGCAGTCACTCATAGCTTTCATTCCGTGCAGTCACTCATAGCATTCATTCCGTGCAGTCACGCATAGCTTTCATACCGTGCAGTCACTCATAGCTTTCATACCGTGCAGTCACTCATAGCTTTCATTCCGTGCAGTCACGCATAGCTTTCATACCGTGCAGTCACGCATAGCTTTCATTCCGTGCAGTCACTCATAGCTTTTAGACAGTGCAGTCACTCATAGCTTTCATACTGTGCAGTCACGCATAGCTTTCATTCCGTGCAGTCACTCATAGCATTCATTCCGTGCAGTCACGTATAGCTTTCATTCCGTGCAGTCACGCATACCTTTCATACCGTGCAGTCACTTATAGCTTTCATACCGTGCAGTCACTCATAGCTTTCATTCCGTGCAGTCACGCATAGCTTTCATTCCGTGCAGTCACTCATAGCTTTCATTCCGTGCAGTCACGCATAGCTTTCATACCGTGCAGTCACGCATAGCTTTCATTCCGTGCAGTCACTCATAGCTTTTAGACAGTGCAGTCACTCATAGCTTTCATACTGTGCAGTCACGCATAGCTTTCATTCCGTGCAGTCACTCATAGCATTCATTCCGTGCAGTCACGTATAGCTTTCATTCCGTGCAGTCACGCATAGCTTTCATTCCGTGCAGTCACGCATAGCTTTCATACCGTGCAGTCACGCATAGCTTTCATTCCGTGCAGTCACGCATAGTTTTCATACCGTGCAGTCACTCATAGCTTTCATTCCGTGCAGTCACGCATAGCTTTCATTCCGTGCAGTCACGCATTGCTTTCATACCGTGCAGTCACTCATAGCTTTCATACCGTGCAGTCACTCATAGCTTTCATACCGTGCAGTCACGCATAGCTTTCATTCCGTGCAGTCACGCATAGCTTTCATTCCGTGCAGTCACGCATAGCTTTCATACCGTGCAGTCACGCATAGCTTTCATACCGTGCAGTCACTCATAGCTTTCATACCGTGCAGTCACGAATAGCTTTCATAACGTGCAGTCACTCATAGCTTTCATTCCATGCAGTCACGCATAGCTTTCATACCGTCCAGTCACGCATAGCTTTCATACCGTGCAGTCACTCATAGCTTTCATACCATGCAGTCACGCATAGCTTTCATACCGTGCAGTCACTTATAGCTTTCATACCGTGCAGTCATGTATAGCTGTCATTCCGTGCAGTCACGTGTAGCTTTCATTCCGTGCACTCACTCGTAGCTTTCATACCGTGCAGTCACTCATAGCATTCATTCTGTGCAGTCACGCATAGCTTTCATACCGTGCAGTCACTCATAGCATTCATTCTGTGCAGTCACGCATAGCTTTCATACCGTGCAGTCACTCATAGCATTCATACTGTGCAGTCACGCATAGCTTTCATACCGTGCAGTCACTCATAGCATTCATTCTGTGCAGTCACGCATAGCTTTCATACCGTGCAGTCACTCATAGCATTCATACTGTGCAGTCACGCATAGCTTTCATTCCGTGCAGTCACTCATAGCTTTCATACCGTGCAGTCATGCATAGCTTTCATACCGTGCAGTCATGCATTGCTTTCAGTCCGTGCTGTCACTCATAGCTTTCATACCGTGCAGTCACTCATAGCTTTCATTCCTTGCAGCCACTCATAGCATTCATTCCGTGCAGTCACTCATAGCATTCATTTCGTGCAGTCATGCATAGCTTTTATTCCGTGCAGTCACGCATAGCTTTCATTCTGTGCAGTCATGCATAGCTTTCATACCATGCAGTCACGCATAGCTTTCATACCGTGCAGTCACTTATAGCTTTCATACCGTGCAGTCATGTATAGCTGTCATTCCGTGCAGTCACGTGTAGCTTTCATTCCGTGCACTCACTCGTAGCTTTCATACCGTGCAGTCACTCATAGCATTCATTCTGTGCAGTCACGCATAGCTTTCATACCGTGCAGTCACTCATAGCATTCATACTGTGCAGTCACGCATAGCTTTCATACCGTGCAGTCACTCATAGCATTCATTCTGTGCAGTCACGCATAGCTTTCATACCGTGCAGTCACTCATAGCATTCATACTGTGCAGTCACGCATAGCTTTCATTCCGTGCAGTCACTCATAGCTTTCATACCGTGCAGTCACGCATAGCTTTCATACCGTGCAGTCACTCATAGCTTTCAGTCCGTGCAGTCACTCATAGCTTTCATACCGTGCAGTCACTCATAGCTTTCATTCCTTGCAGCCACTCATAGCATTCATTCCGTGCAGTCACTCATAGCATTCATTCCGTGCAGTCATGCATAGCTTTTATTCCGTGCAGTCACGCATAGCTTTCATTCCGTGCAGTCATGCATAGCTTTCATACCGTGCAGTCACTCATAGCTTTCATTCCGTGCAGTCACGCATAGCTTTCATTCCGTGCAGTCACGCATAGCTTTCATACCGTGCAGTCACTCACAGCTTTCATACCGCGCAGTCACGAATAGCTTTCATACCGTGCAGTCACTCATAGCTTTCATTCCGTGCAGTCACGCATAGCTTTCATTCTGTGCAGTCACGCATAGCTTTCATACCGTCCAGTCACGCATAGCTTTCATACCGTGCAGTCACTCATAGCTTTCATACCGCGCAGTCACGCAAAGCTTTCATACCGTGCAGTCACTCATAGCTTTCATACCGTGCAGTCATGGATAGCTTTCATTCCGTGCAGTCACGTGTAGCTTTCATTCCGTGCAGTCACGCCTAGCTTTCATACCGTGCAGTCACTCATAGCATTCATTCTGTGCAGTCACGCATAGCTTTCATACCGTGCAGTCACTCATAGCATTCATTCTGTGCAGTCACGCATAGCTTTCATACCGTGCAGTCACTCATAGCATTCATTCTGTGCAGTCACGCATAGCTTTCATACCGTGCAGTCACTCATAGCTTTCATACCGTGCAGTAACGGATAGCTTTCATTCCGTGCAGTCACTCATAGCATTAATTCCGTGTAGGCACGCATAGCTTTCATACCGTGCAGTCACTCATAGCATTCATTCTGTGCAGTCACGCATAGCTTTCATACCGTGCAGTCATGCATAGCTTTCATACCGTGCAGTCACGCATAGCTTTCATACCGTGCAGTCACGCATAGCTTTCATACCGTGCAGTCACGCATAGCTTTCATACCGTGCAGTCACGCATAGCTTTCATACCGTGCAGTCACTCATAGCTTTCATACCGTGCAGTCACGAATAGCTTTCATACCGTGCAGTCACGCATAGCTTTCTTTCCGTGCAGTCACTCATAGCATTAATTCCGTGCTGTCACACATAGCTTTCATACCGTGCAGTCACTCATAGCTTTCATACCGTGCAGTCACTCATAGCTTTCATACCGTGCAGTCACTCATAGCTTTCATTCCATGCAGTCACTCATAGCTTTCATTCCGTGCAGTCATTCATACCTTTCATACCGTGCAGTCACTCATAGCTTTCATACCGTGCAGTCACTCATAGCTTTCATTCCGTGCAGTCACGCATAGCTTTCATACTGTGCAGTCACGCATAGCTTTAATTCCGTGCAGTCACTCATAGCTTTCATTCCGTGAAGTCACTCATAGCTTTCATACTGTGCAGTCACTCATAGCTTTCATACCGTGCAGTCACTCATAGCTTTCATTCCGTGCAGTCACTCATAGCTTTCATACCGTGCAGTCACTCATATCTTTCATACCGTGCAGTCACTCATAGCATTCATACCGTGCAGTCACGCATAGCTTTCATACCGTGCAGTCACTCATAGCTTTCATACCCTGCAGTCACTCATAGCTTTCATACCGTGCAGTCACTC
The DNA here is from genome assembly GCF_029499605.1 of Hyla sarda. Lineage (NCBI taxonomy): Eukaryota > Metazoa > Chordata > Amphibia > Anura > Hylidae > Hyla > Hyla sarda. Next base: position 33,919 of record NW_026610933.1, on the reverse strand, counting down.
ATAGCTTTCATACCGTGCAGTCACTCATAGCTTTCATACCGTGCAGTCACTCATAGCTTTCATACCATGCAGTCACTCATAGCTTTCATTCCGTGCAGTCATTCATACCTTTCATACCGTGCAGTCACTCATAGCTTTCATACCGTGCAGTCACTCATAGCTTTCATTCCGTGCAGTCACGCATAGCTTTCATTCCGTGCAGTCACTCATAGCTTTCATACTGTGCAGTCACGCATAGCTTTAATTCCGTGCAGTCACTCATAGCTTTCATTCCGTGCAGTCACTCATAGCTTTCATACCGTGCAGTCACTCATAGCTTTCATACCGTGCAGTCACTCATAGCATTCATTCCGTGCAGTCATGCATAGCTTTCATTCCGTGCAGTCACGCACAGCTTTCATTCCGTGCAGTCACGCATAACTTTCATACCGTGCATTCACTCATAGCTTTCATTCCGTGCAGTCATGCATAGCTTTCATTCCGTGCAGTCACGCATAGCTTTCATTCCGTGCAGTCCCGCATAGCTTTCATACCGTGCAGTCACTCATAGCTTTCATACTGTGCAGTCACGCATAGCTTTCATTCCGTTCAGTCACTCATAGCTTTCATTCCGTGCAGTCACTCATAGCTTTCATTCCGTGCAGTCACTCATAGCTTTCATTCCGTGCAGTCACTCATAGCTTTCATACTGTGCAGTCACTCATAGCTTTCATTCCGTGCAGTCACTCATATCTTCCATACCGTGCAGTCACTCATAGCATTCATTCTGTGCAGTCACGCATAGCTTTCATACTGTGCAGTCACTCATAGCTTTCATACCGTGCAGACACGCATAGCTTTCATTCCGTGCAGTCACTCATAGCTTTCATTCCGTGCAGTCTCTCATAGCATTCATTCTGTGCAGTCACGCATAGCTTTCATTCCGTGCAGTCACGCATAGCTTTCATTCCGTGCAGTTACGCATAGCTTTCATATCGTGCAGTCACTCATAGCTTTCATATCGTGCAGTCACTCATAGCTTTCATACCGTGCAGTCACGCATAGCTTTTTTTTTTTACCGTGCAGTCACGCATAGCTTTCATACCGTGCAGTCACGCATAACTTTCATACATTGCAGTCACGCATAGCTTTCATACCGTGCAGTCACTCATAGCTTTCATTCCGTGCAGTCACTCATAGCTTTCATACCGTGCAGTCACGCATAGCTTTCATAACGTGCAGTCACTCATAGCTTTCATACCGTGCAGTCACTCATAGCTTTCATTCCGTGCAGTCACGCATAGCTTTCATACCGTGCAGTCACTCATAGCATTCATTCTGTGCAGTCACTCATAGCTTTCTTTCCGTGCAGTCACTCATAGCATTAATTCCGTGCTGTCACTCATAGCTTTCATACCGTGCAGTCACTCATAGCTTTCATACCGTGCAGTCATGCATAGCTTTCATACCGTGCAGTCACGCATAGCTTTCATACCGTGCAGTCACTCATAGCATTCATTCCGTGCAGTCACGTATAGCTTTCATACCGTGCAGTCACGCATAGCTTTCATACCGTGCAGTCACTCATAGCTTTCATACCCTGCAGTCACTCATAGCTTTCATACCGTGCAGTCACTCATAGCTTTCATACCGTGCAGTCACTCATAGCTTTCATACCGTGCAGTCACTCATAGCTTTCATACCATGCAGTCACTCATAGCTTTCATTCCGTGCAGTCATTCATACCTTTCATACCGTGCAGTCACTCATAGCTTTCATACCGTGCAGTCACTCATAGCTTTCATTCCGTGCAGTCACGCATAGCTTTCATTCCGTGCAGTCACTCATAGCTTTCATACTGTGCAGTCACGCATAGCTTTAATTCCGTGCAGTCACTCATAGCTTTCATTCCGTGCAGTCACTCATAGCTTTCATACCGTGCAGTCACTCATAGCTTTCATACCGTGCAGTCACTCATAGCATTCATTCCGTGCAGTCATGCATAGCTTTCATTCTGTGCAGTCACGCACAGCTTTCATTCCGTGCAGTCACGCATAACTTTCATACCGTGCATTCACTCATAGCTTTCATTCCGTGCAGTCATGCATAGCTTTCATTCCGTGCAGTCACGCATAGCTTTCAATCCGTGCAGTCCCGCATAGCTTTCATACCGTGCAGTCACTCATAGCTTTCATACTGTGCAGTCACGCATAGCTTTCATTCCGTTCAGTCACTCATAGCTTTCATTCCGTGCAGTCACTCATAGCTTTCATTCCGTGCAGTCACTCATAGCTTTCATTCCGTGCAGTCACTCATAGCTTTCATACTGTGCAGTCACTCATAGCTTTCATTCCGTGCAGTCACTCATATCTTCCATACCGTGCAGTCACTCATAGCATTCATTCTGTGCAGTCACGCATAGCTTTCATACTGTGCAATCACTCATAGCTTTCATACCGTGCAGACACGCATAGCTTTCATTCCGTGCAGTCACTCATAGCTTTCATTCCGTGCAGTCTCTCATAGCATTCATTCTGTGCAGTCACGCATAGCTTTCATTCCGTGCAGTCACGCATAGCTTTCATATCGTGCAGTCACTCATAGCTTTCATATCGTGCAGTCACTCATAGCTTTCATACCGTGCAGTCACGCATAGCTTTTTTTTTTTACCGTGCAGTCACGCATAGCTTTCATACCGTGCAGTCACGCATAACTTTCATACATTGCAGTCACGCATAGCTTTCATACCGTGCAGTCACTCATAGCTTTCATTCCGTGCAGTCACTCATAGCTTTCATACCGTGCAGTCACGCATAGCTTTCATAACGTGCAGTCACTCATAGCTTTCATACCGTGCAGTCACTCATAGCTTTCATTCCGTGCAGTCACGCATAGCTTTCATACCGTGCAGTCACTCATAGCATTCATTCTGTGCAGTCACTCATAGCTTTCTTTCCGTGCAGTCACTCATAGCATTAATTCCGTGCTGTCACGCATAGCTTTCATACCGTGCAGTCACTCATAGCTTTCATACCGTGCAGTCATGCATAGCCTTCATACCGTGCAGTCACGCATAGCTTTCATACCGTGCAGTCACTCATAGCATTCATTCCGTGCAGTCACGTATAGCTTTCATACCGTGCAGTCACGCATAGCTTTCATACTGTGCAGTCACTCATAGCTTTCATACCGTGCAGTCACGCATAGCTTTCATAACGTGCAGTCACTCATAGCTTTCATACCGTGCAGTCACTCATAGCTTTCATACCGTGCAGTCACGCATAGCTTTCATAACGTGCAGTCACTCATAGCTTTCATACCGTGCAGTCACTCATAGCTTTCATACCGTGCAGTCACGCATAGCTTTCATACCGTGCAGTCACGCATAGCTTTCATACCGTGCAGTCACGCATAGCTTTCATACAGTGCAGTCACGCACAACTTTCTTTCCGTGCAGTCACTCATAGCTTTCATACCGTGCAGTCACGCATAGCTTTCATACCGTGCAGTCACTCATAGCTTTCATACCGTGCAGTCACGCATAGCTTTCATACAGTGCAGTCATGCATAGCTTTCTTTCCGTGCAGTCACTCATAGCATTCATTCCGTGCAGTCACGCATAGCTTTCATACTGTGCAGTCACGCATAGCTTTCATACAGTGCAGTCACGCATAACTTTCTTTCCGTGCAGTCACTCATAGAATTCATTCCGTGCAGTCACGCATAGCTTTCATACTGTGCAGTCACGCATAGCTTTCATACAGTGCAGTCACGCATAACTTTCTTTCCGTGCAGTCACTCATAGAATTCATTCCGTGCAGTCACGCATAGCTTTCATACTGTGCAGTCACGCATAGCTTTCATACAGTGCAGTCACGCATAACTTTCTTTCCGTGCAGTCACTCATAGAATTCATTCCGTGCAGTCACGCATAGCTTTCATACCGTGCAGTCACGCATAGCTTTCATTCCGTGCAGTCACGCATAGCTTTCATACCGTGCAGTCACTCATAGCATTCATTCTGTGCAGTCACTCATAGCTTTCATTCCGTGCAGTCACTCATAGCATTCATTCCGTGCAGTCACGCATAGCTTTCATACCGTGCAGTCACTCATAGCTTTCATACCATGCAGTCACACATAGCTTTCATTCCGTGCAGTCACGCATAGCTTTCATACCGTGCAGTCACTCATAGCATTCATTCTGTGCTGTCACTCATAGCTTTCATTCCGTGCAGTCACTCATAGCATTCATTCCGTGCAGTCACGCATAGCTTTCATACCGTGCAGTCACTCATAGCTTTCATACCATGCAGTCACTCATAGCTTTCATTCCGTGCAGTCACGCATAGCTTTCATACCGTGCAGTCACTCATAGCTTTCATACCGTGCAGTCACTCATAGCTTTCATACCATGCAGTCACTCATAGCTTTCATACCGTGCAGTCACTCATAGCTTTCATACCGTGCAGTCACGAATAGCTTTCATAACGTGCAGTCACTCATAGCTTTCATTCCGTGCAGTCACGCATAGCTTTCATTCCGTGCAGTCACGCATAGCTTTCATACCGTGCAGTCACGCATAGCTTTCATACCGTGCAGTCACTCATAGCTTTCATACCGTGCAGTCACGAATAGCTTTCATAACGTGCAGTCACTCATAGCTTTCATTCCATGCAGTCACGCATAGCTTTCATACCGTCCAGTCACGCATAGCTTTCATACCGTGCAGTCACTCATAGCTTTCATACCATGCAGTCACGCATAGCTTTCATACCGTGCAGTCACTTATAGCTTTCATACCGTGCAGTCATGTATAGCTGTCATTCCGTGCAGTCACGTGTAGCTTTCATTCCGTGCACTCACTCGTAGCTTTCATACCGTGCAGTCACTCATAGCATTCATTCTGTGCAGTCACGCATAGCTTTCATACCGTGCAGTCACTCATAGCATTCATTCTGTGCAGTCACGCATAGCTTTCATACCGTGCAGTCACTCATAGCATTCATACTGTGCAGTCACGCATAGCTTTCATACCGTGCAGTCACTCATAGCATTCATTCTGTGCAGTCACGCATAGCTTTCATACCGTGCAGTCACTCATAGCATTCATACTGTGCAGTCACGCATAGCTTTCATTCCGTGCAGTCACTCATAGCTTTCATACCGTGCAGTCATGCATAGCTTTCATACCGTGCAGTCATGCATTGCTTTCAGTCCGTGCAGTCACTCATAGCTTTCATACCGTGCAGTCACTCATAGCTTTCATTCCTTGCAGCCACTCATAGCATTCATTCCGTGCAGTCACTCATAGCATTCATTCCGTGCAGTCATGCATAGCTTTTATTCCGTGCAGTCACGCATAGCTTTCATACCGTGCAGTCACTCATAGCTTTCATTCCGTGCAGTCACGCATAGCTTTCATTCCGTGCAGTCACGCATAGCTTTCATACCGTGCAGTCACTCATAGCTTTCATACCGCGCAGTCACGAATAGCTTTCATACCGTGCAGTCACTCATAGCTTTCATTCCGTGCAGTCACGCATAGCTTTCATACCGTCCAGTCACGCATAGCTTTCATACCGTGCAGTCACTCATAGCTTTCATACCGCGCAGTCACGCAAAGCTTTCATACCGTGCAGTCACTCATAGCTTTCATACCGTGCAGTCATGTATAGCTTTCATTCCGTGCAGTCACGTGTAGCTTTCATTCCGTGCAGTCACGCCTAGCTTTCATACCGTGCAGTCACTCATAGCATTCATTCTGTGCAGTCACGCATAGCTTTCATACCGTGCAGTCACTCATAGCATTCATTCTGTGCAGTCACGCATAGCTTTCATACCGTGCAGTCACTCATAGCATTCATTCTGTGCAGTCACGCATAGCTTTCATACCGTGCAGTCACTCATAGCTTTCATACCGTGCAGTAACGGATAGCTTTCATTCCGTGCAGTCACTCATAGCATTAATTCCGTGCAGTCACGCATAGCTTTCATACCGTGCAGTCACTCATAGCATTCATTCTGTGCAGTCACGCATAGCTTTCATACCGTGCAGTCATGCATAGCTTTCATACCGTGCAGTCACGCATAGCTTTCATACCGTGCAGTCACGCATAGCTTTCATACCGTGCAGTCACGCATAGCTTTCATACCGTGCAGTCACTCACAGCTTTCATACCGTGCTGAAACGGATAGCTTTCATTCCATGCAGTCACTCATAGCATTAATTCCGTGCAGTCACGCATAGCTTTCATACCGTGCAGTCACTCATAGCATTCATTCTGTGCAGTCACGCATAGCTTTCATACCGTGCAGTCACTCATAGCTTTCATTCCGTGCAGTCACTCATAGCTTTCATTCCGTGCAGTCACGCATAGCTTTCATTCTGTGCAGTCACTCATAGCTTTCATAACGTGCAGTCACTCATAGCTTTCATACCGTGCAGTCACGCATAGCTTTTATTCCGTGCAGTCACTCATAGCATTCTTTCCGTGCAGTCACGCATAGCTTTCCTTCCATGCAGTCACGCATAGCTTTCATTCCGTGCAGTCACGCATAGCTTTCATACCGTGCAGTCACGCACAGCTTTCATTCCGTGCAGTCACGCATAGCTTTCATACCGTGCAGTTACGCATAGCTTTCATTCCATGCAGTCACGCATAGCTTTCATACCGTGCAGTCACTCATAGCTTTCATACTGTGCAGTCACGCATAGCTTTCATACCGTGCAATCACGCATAGCTTTCATTCCGTGCAGTCACTCATAGCTTTCATACTGTGCAGTCACTCATAGCTTTCATACCGTGCAGTCACGCATAGCTTTCTTTCCGTGCAGTCACGCATAGCTTTCATACCGTGCAGTCACTTATAGCATTCATTCTGTGCAGTCACGCATAGCTTTCATACCGTGCAGTCACGCATAGCTTTCATTCCGTGCAGTCACGCATAGCTTTCATACTGTGCAGTCACGCATAGCTTTCATTCCGTGCAGTCACTCATAGCTTTCATTCCGTGCAGTCACGCATAGCTTTCATACAGTGCAGTCACGCATAGCTTTCACACAGTGCAGTCACGCATAGCTTTCTTACCGTGCAGTAACGCATAGCTTTCATTCCGTGCAGTCACGCATAGCTTTCATTCCGTGTAGTCATGCATAGCTTTCATACAGTGCAGTCACGCATAGCTTTCATACCGTGCAGTCACGCACAGCTTTCATTCCGTGCAGTCACGCATAGCTTTCATACCGTGCAGTCTCTCATAGCTTTCATTCCGTGCAGTCACGCATAGCTTTCATTCCGTGCAGTCACTCATAGCTTTCATACTGTGAAGTCACGCATAGCTTTCATACTGTGAAGTCACGCATAGCTTTCATACCGTGCAGTCACGCACAGCTTTCATTCCGTGCAGTCACGCATAGCTTTCATACCGTGCAGTCTCTCATAGCTTTCATTCCGTGCAGTCACGCATAGCTTTCATACTGTGAAGTCACGCATAGCTTTCATACTGTGAAGTCACGCATAGCTTTCATACCGTGCAGTCACGCATAGCTTTTATACCGTGCAGTCACTCATAGCTTTCATTCCGTGCAGTCACGCATAGCTTTCATACTGTGAAGTCACGCATAGCTTTTATACCGTGCAGTCACGCATAGCTTTCATACCGTGCAGTCTCTCATAGCTTTCATACCGTGCAGTCATGCATAGCTTTCATTCCGTGCAGTCACGCATAGCTTTCATACCGTGCAGTCACTCATAGCTTTCATACCGTGCAGTCACGCATAGCTTTCATTCCGTGCAGTCACGCATAGCTTTCATTCCGTGCAGTCACGCATAGCTTTCATACCGTGCAGTCACTCATAGCTTTCATACCGCGCAGTCACGAATAGCTTTCATACCGTGCAGTCACTCATAGCTTTCATTCCGTGCAGTCACGCATAGCTTTCATACCGTCCAGTCACGCATAGCTTTCATACCGTGCAGTCACTCCTAGCTTTCATACCGCGCAGTCACGCAAAGCTTTCATACCGTGCAGTCACTCATAGCTTTCATTCCGTGCAGTCACGCATAGCTTTCATACTGTGAAGTCACGCATAGCTTTTATACCGTGCAGTCACGCATAGCTTTCATACCGTGCAGTCTCTCATAGCTTTCATACCGTGCAGTCATGCATAGCTTTCATTCCGTGCAGTCACGCATAGCTTTCATACCGTGCAGTCACTCATAGCTTTCATACCGTGCAGTCACGCATAGCTTTCATTCCGTGCAGTCACGCATAGCTTTCATTCCGTGCAGTCACGCATAGCTTTCATACCGTGCAGTCACTCATAGCTTTCATACCGCGCAGTCACGAATAGCTTTCATACCGTGCAGTCACTCATAGCTTTCATTCCGTGCAGTCACGCATAGCTTTCATACCGTCCAGTCACGCATAGCTTTCATACCGTGCAGTCACTCCTAGCTTTCATACCGCGCAGTCACGCAAAGCTTTCATACCGTGCAGTCACGCATAGCTTTCATACTGTGAAGTCACGCATAGCTTTCATACTGTGAAGTCACGCATAGCTTTCATACCGTGCAGTCACGCACAGCTTTCATTCCGTGCAGTCACGCATAGCTTTCATACCGTGCAGTCTCTCATAGCTTTCATTCCGTGCAGTCACGCATAGCTTTCATACTGTGAAGTCACGCATAGCTTTCCTACTGTGAAGTCACGCATAGCTTTCATACCGTGCAGTCACGCATAGCTTTCATACCGTGCAGTCACTCATAGCTTTCATTCCGTGCAGTCACGCATAGCTTTCATACTGTGAAGTCACGCATAGCTTTTATACCGTGCAGTCACGCATAGCTTTCATACCGTGCAGTCTCTCATAGCTTTCATACCGTGCAGTCATGCATAGCTTTCATTCCGTGCAGTCACGCATAGCTTTCATACCGTGCAGTCACTCATAGCTTTCATACCGTGCAGTCACGCATAGCTTTCATTCCGTGCAGTCACGCATAGCTTTCATTCCGTGCAGTCACGCATAGCTTTCATACCGTGCAGTCACTCATAGCTTTCATACCGCGCAGTCACGAATAGCTTTCATACCGTGCAGTCACTCATAGCTTTCATTCCGTACAGTCACGCATAGCTTTCATACCGTCCAGTCACGCATAGCTTTCATACCGTGCAGTCACTCCTAGCTTTCATACCGCGCAGTCACGCAAAGCTTTCATACCGTGCAGTCACTCATAGCTTTCATACCGTGCAGTCATGTATAGCTTTCATTCCGTGCAGTCACGTGTAGCTTTCATACCGTGCAGTCACTCATAGCATTCATTCTGTGCAGTCACGCATAGCTTTCATACCGTGCAGTCACTCATAGCATTCATTCTGTGCAGTCACGCATAGCTTTCATACCGTGCAGTCACTCATAGCATTCATTCTGTGCAGTCACGCATAGCTTTCATACCGTGCAGTCACTCATAGCTTTCATACCGTGCAGTAACGGATAGCTTTCATTCCGTGCAGTCACTCATAGCATTAATTCCGTGCAGTCACGCATAGCTTTCATACCGTGCAGTCACTCATAGCATTCATTCTGTGCAGTCACGCATAGCTTTCATACCGTGCAGTCATGCATAGCTTTCATACCGTGCAGTCACGCATAGCTTTCATACCGTGCAGTCACGCATAGCTTTCATACCGTGCAGTCACGCATAGCTTTCATACCGTGCAGTCACTCACAGCTTTCATACCGTGCTGTAACGGATAGCTTTCATTCCTTGTAGTCACTCATAGCATTAATTCCGTGCAGTCACGCATAGCTTTCATACCGTGCAGTCACTCATAGCTTTTCATTCCGTGCAGTCACTCATAGCTTTCATTCCGTGCAGTCACGCATAGCTTTCATTCTGTGCAGTCACTCATAGCTTTCATAACGTGCAGTCACTCATAGCTTTCATACCGTGCAGTCACGCATAGCTTTTATTCCGTGCAGTCACTCATAGCATTCATTCCGTGCAGTCACGCATAGCTTTCCTTCCATGCAGTCACGCATAGCTTTCATTCCGTGCAGTCACGCATAGCTTTCATACCGTGCAGTCACGCACAGCTTTCATTCCGTGCAGTCACGCATAGCTTTCATACCGTGCAGTTACGCATAGCTTTCATTCCATGCAGTCACGCATAGCTTTCATACCGTGCAGTCACTCATAGCTTTCATACTGTGCAGTCACGCATAGCTTTCATACCGTGCAATCACGCATAGCTTTCATTCCGTGCAGTCACTCATAGCTTTCATACTGTGCAGTCACTCATAGCTTTCATACCGTGCAGTCACGCATAGCTTTCTTTCCGTGCAGTCACGCATAGCTTTCATACCGTGCAGTCACTTATAGCATTCATTCTGTGCAGTCACGCATAGCTTTCATACCGTGCAGTCACGCATAGCTTTCATTCCGTGCAGTCACGCATAGCTTTCATACCGTGCAGTCACGCATAGCTTTCATTCCGTGCAGTCACTCATAGCTTTCATTCCGTGCAGTCACGCATAGCTTTCATACAGTGCAGTCACGCATAGCTTTCTTACCGTGCAGTAACGCATAGCTTTCATTCCGTGCAGTCACGCATAGTTTTCATTCCGTGTAGTCATGCATAGCTTTCATACAGTGCAGTCACGCATAGCTTTCATACCGTGCAGTCACGCACAGCTTTCATTCCGTGCAGTCACGCATAGCTTTCATACCGTGCAGTCTCTCATAGCTTTCATTCCGTGCAGTCACGCATAGCTTTCATACTGTGAAGTCACGCATAGCTTTCATACTGTGAAGTCACGCATAGCTTTCATACCGTGCAGTCACGCATAGCTTTCATACCGTGCAGTCACTCATAGCTTTCATTCCGTGCAGTCACGCATAGCTTTCATACTGTGAAGTCACGCATAGCTTTTATACCGTGCAGTCACGCATAGCTTTCATACCGTGCAGTCTCTCATAGCTTTCATACCGTGCAGTCACTCATAGCTTTCATTCCGTGCAGTCACTCATAGCTTTCATACAGTGCAGTCATGCATAGCTTTCATTCCATGCAGTCACGCACAGCTTTCATTTCGTGCAGTCACGCATAGCTTTCATACCGTGCAGTCACTCATAGCTTTCATTCCGTGCAGTCACTCATAGCTTTCATTCTGTGCAGTCACTCATAGCTTTCATACCGTGCAGTCACTCATAGCTTTCATTCCGTGCAGTCACTCATAGCTTTCATTCCGTGCAGTCACTCATAGCATTCATTCTGGGCAGTCACGCATAGCTTTCATTCCGTGCAGTCACGCATAGCTTTCATTCCGTGCAGTCACTCATAGCTTTCATACTGCGCAGTCACGCATAGCTTTCATACTGTGAAGTCACGCATAGCTTTCATACTGTGAAGTCACGCATAGCTTTCATACCGTGCAGTCACGCATAGCTTTCATACCGTGCAGTCACTCATAGCTTTCATTCCGTGCAGTCACGCATAGCTTTCATACTGTGAAGTCACGCATAGCTTTTATACCGTGCAGTCACGCATAGCTTTCATACCGTGCAGTCTCTCATAGCTTTCATACCGTGCAGTCACTCATAGCTTTCATTCCGTGCAGTCACTCATAGCTTTCATACAGTGCAGTCATGCATAGCTTTCATTCCATGCAGTCACGCACAGCTTTCATTTCGTGCAGTCACGCATAGCTTTCATACCGTGCAGTCACTCATAGCTTTCATTCCGTGCAGTCACTCATAGCTTTCATTCTGTGCAGTCACTCATAGCTTTCATACCGTGCAGTCACTCATAGCTTTCATTCCGTGCAGTCACTCATAGCTTTCATTCCGTGCAGTCACTCATAGCATTCATTCTGGGCAGTCACGCATAGCTTTCATTCCGTGCAGTCACGCATAGCTTTCATATCGTGCAGTCACTCATAGCTTTCATACCGTGCAGTCATGCATAACTTTCATTCCATGCAGTCACGCATAGCTTTTTTTTACCGTGCAGTCACTCATAGCTTTCATACCGTGCAGTTACGCATAGCTTTCATACCGTGCAGTCACGCATAGCTTTCATACAGTGCAGTCACGCATAGCTTTCATACCGTGCAGTCACTCATAGCTTTCATACCGTGCAGTCACGCATAGCTTTCATAACGTGCAGTCACTCATAGCATTCATTCCGTGCAGTCACGCATAGCTTTCATACCGTGCAGTCACGTATAGCTTTCATACCGTGCAGTCACGCATAGCTTTCATACCGTGCAGTCATGCATAGCTTTCATACCGTGCAGTCACTCATAGCTTTCATACCGTGCAGTCACTCATAGCTTTCATACCGTGCAGTCACGCATAGCTTTCATACCGTGCAGTCACGCATAGCTTTCATACAGTGCAGTCACGCATAACTTTCTTTCCGTGCAGTCACTCATAGCTTTCATACTGTGCAGTCACGCATAGCTTTCATACCGTGCAGTCACTCATAGCTTTCATACCGTGCAGTCACTCATAGCTTTCATTCCGTGCAGTCACGCATAGCTTTCATTCCGTGCAGTCACGCATAGCTTTCATACCGTGCAGTCACTCATAGCATTCATTCTGTGCAGTCACGCATAGCTTTCATACAGTGCAGTCACGCATAGCTTTCTTTCCGTGCAGTCACTCATAGTATTCATTCCGTGCAGTCACGCATGGCTTTCATACCGTGCAGTCACGCATAGCTTTCATACAGTGCAGTCACGCATAACTTTCTTTCCGTGCAGTCACTCATAGAATTCATTCCGTGCAGTCACGCATAGCTTTCATACCGTGCAGTCACGCATAGCTTTCATACCGTGCAGTCACGCATAGCTTTCATACCGTGCAGTCACGCATAGCTTTCAGACCGTCCAGTCACTCATAGCTTTCATACCGTGCAGTCACGCATAGCTTTCAGACCCTGCAGTCACTCATAGCTTTCATTCCGTGCAGTCACGCATAGCTTTCATACCGTGCAGTCACTCATAGCATTCATACAGTGCAGTCACGCATAGCTTTCATACCGTGCAGTCACGCATAGCTTTCATACTGTGCAGTCACGCATAGCATTCATACCGTGCAGTCACGCATAGCATTCATACCGTGCAGTCACGCATAGCTTTCATACCGTGCAGTCACTCATAGCTTTCATACCGTGCAGTCACTCATAGCATTCATTCTGTGCAGTCACGCATAGCTTTCATACAGTGCAGTCACGCATAGCTTTCTTTCCGTGCAGTCACTCATAGTATTCATTCCGTGCAGTCACGCATGGCTTTCATACCGTGCAGTCACGCATAGCTTTCATTCAGTGCAGTCACGCATAACTTTCTTTCCGTGCAGTCACTCATAGAATTCATTCCGTGCAGTCACGCATAGCTTTCATACCGTGCAGTCACGCATAGCTTTCATACCGTGCAGTCACGCATAGCTTTCATACCGTGCAGTCACGCATAGCTTTCAGACCGTCCAGTCACTCATAGCTTTCATACCGTGCAGTCACGCATAGCTTTCAGACCCTGCAGTCACTCATAGCTTTCATTCCGTGCAGTCACGCATAGCTTTCATACCGTGCAGTCACTCATAGCATTCATACAGTGCAGTCACGCATAGCTTTCATACCGTGCAGTCACGCATAGCTTTCATACTGTGCAGTCACGCATAGCATTCATACCGTGCAGTCACGCATAGCATTCATACCGTGCAGTCACGCATAGCTTTCATACCGTGCAGTCACTCATAGCTTTCATACCGTGCAGTCACGCATAGCTTTCATACGGTGCAGTCACGCATAGCTTTCATACAGTGCAGTCACGCATAGCTTTCATACCGTGCAGTCACTCATAGCTTTCATACTGTGCAGTCATGCATAGCTTTCATACTGTGCAGTCACTCATAGCTTTCATACCGTGCAGTCATGCATAGCTTTCATACCGTGCAGTCACGCATAGCTTTTATACCGTGCAGTCACTCATAGCTTTCATACCGTGCAGTCACTCATAGCTTTCATACCGTGCAGTCACTCATAGCTTTCATTCCGTGCAGTCACGCATAGCTTTCATTCCGTGCAGTCACGCATAGCTTTCATACCGTGCAGTCACTCAAAGCTGTCATACCGTGCAAACACTCATAGCTTTCATACCGTGCAATCATGCATAGCTTTCATACCGTGCAGTCACGCATAGCTTTCATACCGTGCAGTCACTCATAGCTTTCATTCCGTGCAGTCACACATAGCTTTCATACCGTGCTGTCACTCATAGCTTTCATTCCGTGCAGTCATGCATAGCTTTCATACCGTGCACTCACTCATAGCTTTCATACCGTGCAGTCACTCATAGCTTTCATACCGTGCAGTCATTCATAGCTTTTATACCGTGCAGTCACTCATAGCTTTCATACCATGCAGTCACTCATAGCTTTCATTCCGTGCAGTCATTCATACCTTTCATACCGTGCAGTCACTCATAGCTTTCATACCGTGCAGTCACTCATAGCTTTCATTCCGTGCAGTCACGCATAGCTTTCATACTGTGCAGTCACGCATAGCTTTAATTCCGTGCAGTCACTCATAGCTTTCATTCCGTGCAGTCACTCATAGCTTTCATACTGTGCAGTCACTCATAGCTTTCATACCGTGCAGTCACTCATAGCTTTCATTCCGTGCAGTCACTCATAGCTTTCATACCATGCAGTCACTCATATCTTTCATACCGTGCAGTCACTCATAGCATTCATACCGTGCAGTCACGCATAGCTTTCATACCGTGCAGTCACTCATAGCTTTCATACCGTGCAGTCACTCATAGCTTTCATACCGTGCAGTCACTCATAGCTTTCATACCATGCAGTCACTCATAGCTTTCATTCCGTGCAGTCATTCATACCTTTCATACCGTGCAGTCACTCATAGCTTTCATACCGTGCAGTCACTCATAGCTTTCATTCCGTGCAGTCACGCATAGCTTTCATACTGTGCAGTCACTCATAGCTTTCATACTGTGCAGTCACGCATAGCTTTAATTCCGTGCAGTCACTCATAGCTTTCATTCCGTGCAGTCACTCATAGCTTTCATACTGTGCAGTCACTCATAGCTTTCATACCGTGCAGTCACTCATAGCTTTCATACCGTGCAGTCACTCATAGCTTTCATTCCGTGCAGTCACTCATAGCTTTCATACCGTGCAGTCACTCATAGCTTTCATACCGTGCAGTCACTCATAGCATTCATACCGTGCAGTCACGCATAGCTTTCATACCGTGCAGTCACTCATAGCTTTCATTCCGTGCAGTCACTCATAGCTTTCATACCGTGCAGTCACTCATAGCTTTCATACCGTGCAGTCACTCATAGCATTCATACCGTGCAGTCACGCATAGCTTTCATACCGTGCAGTCACGCATAGCTTCCATACCGTGCAGTCACATCACTGGGATTGGTTGGTTTTAAATTGGCATGTGCGGTTCAAGGTACGGTGACTTCTGTAGTGTAATAAACTTATTCATGCGGCTAACGTTTTCCGCACTGTATATCCTAGGTTTCAGTTGGATATGACACGCTCATGTTACACACGATTGTTTTTCCATACGATATATACGCTGGTATTGTCAAGCAGTATACACGCCGGTTTTCGTACAGTATATACGCTTGTATTCTCATGTAGTTGCACGCTTGTTACACGCTAGTATTTTCATGTCGTGTACTCGCTTCTATTTTTTACACAGTATACACGCTAAGATTTCATACAGCGTACACACTGGTATTTTCATGTCGTTTACAGGCTTACAGTATACACGCTGGTAGTTTTTCTACAGTATACACGCTGGTATTTCATACAGTATACACGTTTTTTTTTTGTTTTTTTTTTATTTACACGCTCGTATTTTTATATACTGCACACGCATCTATTTTTAGTATAGTGTACACGCTGGTATTTTCCCACAGGATACACGTTGGTATTTTCATACAGTATAAACGCTTATATTTCCATACGTTATACACGCCCGTATTCTTTATGCAGTATACACGCTTGTATGTTTATTCAGTATACACGCTTGTGTTTTCACATAGGATACACGTTTGGGTTTCATACAGGTTACACGCTTTTATGTTCCATACATTATATATGCTTGTATTTCATACACTATACACGCTGGTATTTTTATTCCGTATACACGCTAGTTCAGTATAAACACTGGTATTTTCCATACAGTATGCACGCTTATATTTTCCATATGGTGTAGACGCCAGTATTTTCATACAGGATACACGTTTTTATTTTCATACAGTATACACGCTCGTATTTTTCATACAGGATACATGCTTGTATTTTCATACAGTTTACACGCTTGTAGTTTCATATAGTATACGCGCTTGTATTCGCATACAGTATACGCGCTGGTATTTTTTATATAACGTACGCGCCTGTATTTCATGCAGCGTACACGCATGTAGGTTCAAATAGTATCCACGCTTCAGTATACACGCTTGTATTCTCCATACAGTATACACGCTGATGTTTTCATACAGCTTACACGCTTTATGTTTTCACAGTATGCGTGCCTGTATATCATTTATGGTGTGCACGCTTGTATATTCCCTTACTTTGTATGCGCTTGTTTCTCTTACGGTATACACGCTTGTGTTTCTCTTACGGTATACACGCTTGTGTTTCTCTTACGGTATACACGCTTGTGTTTCTCTTACGGTATACACGCTTGTGTTTCTCTTACGGTATACACGCTTGTGTTTCCTTTACGGTATGCACGCTTGTGTTTCCTTTACGGTATGCACGCTTGCTTTTCCGTTACGGTATACGCGCTTGTGTTTCTCTTACGGTATACACGCTTGTGTTTCACTTACGGTATACACGCTTGTGTTTCTCTTACGGTATACACGCTTGTGTTTCTCTTACGGTATACACGCTTGTGTTTCCTTTACAGTATACACACTTGTGTTTCTCTTACGGTATACACGCTTGTGTTTCCTTTACGGTATGCACGCTTGCTTTTCCGTTACGGTATACATGCTTGTATTTACCGTACAGTATACACGTTGGTATTTTCCGTCGAGTATACATGCTGGTATTTCCCTCACTGCATAACACTCTTGTATTTTCTATACAGTTTACACGTGCGTAATGTCCATACGGGATACACGTTGGTATTTTTTCATACAGTATACACGCTGGTATTTACTATACTGTATAAACGCTGGTATTTACCATATAGTTTTCACGCTTGTTTTACTATGCAGTGTATGGGCTGGTGGTTGCCACAGGTGTGCACGTGGGGGTCATACGGCGTGCATGACTGTGTGTTCCATATAGCGTGCGCACCGGTGGTTGATATACGTTGGGCACACTGGTATTTTACCTTACGGTGTATACGCTGATGTTTGCCTTACGGTATATACGCTTATATTTTTTCATGCAGTTTACACGCTTAGTTTCTGTACGAGATAACACGTTAATATTTTCTTGGGTGACACACTTAGGTTTCCGAACGATTAACATGTTTGTGTTTCCTTAAAGTATTACGCTCAGGTTTCCATTGAGCAGGGCACACTCTTGTTACTATATGGTACTACACGCTTGTGTTCCATACGTAATGCTCGCTTATGTTTCCATACGGTATTAAATCGCTTATGTTTCCATACGGTAAAACACGCGCTTGTTCCATACGTTTTAACACGATCAGTTTCCATTTAGGTCAACACACTTGTAGGTTTCCATACGGTACAATACGCTTTTCAGGCTATAGTATAACTGGCCTTATGTTTTCATACTGTGTTAACATAAGAGCCTATGGTAATTATATTTAGGCGGTGTTGCAAGTTTTGTTGTCATAACATGGTTACTTGCACCTACGTCATTTCGCATATTATCATAGCATGGAACACGGCGCTATGTGTTGCCCGTTCATGGTCCAATACGGTGTACGCTGATGTGTCATACGTTATTTCACGCTCAGGTGGTCAGGTGGAGTCGTACATTGCTTTCTATCCGTTATTATGTTGTGGTCTCCATAGGATCTTATGCGCGGATATTGTCATATGGTATCATATGCTGGCGGTTCTGTAAGATGTTCTACCCAAGTGTCATCCATGCGGTTCCCACTAGTAAGGGTGTTAGGAGGTAGACACTTGGGTTTGACGTTGTGTGTGAAGGGCATTGGGAGCGTGGTAATATAACATTCATAGGTCTATAGATGTTTCAGTTAATTGTTGTGGCGTTGCTTCCACGCATGAGTTACTGTAGTATGGTCATTCATAGGCTTTACTATGGTGTTTGGGGACTATACATGTTGATCAGGTTTTTTTTTTTGAGGACTACACATATACTATAGCTTCATGGTAGAATGTCACTCATAGGCAGGGGTTTACCTGTTACGCCTGTCACGTTTTCAGGTGGGTTTCACTGCTTAGCTGTTGCTGCTGACACGTCATCAGAACAATAGTATCGCTACACATAGGCGGTTGTATACCCGTTACATCTGTCACGTTTTCAGGTGGGTTTCACTGCTTAGCTGTTGCTGCTGACACGTCATCAGAACAATAGTATCGCTACACATAGGCGGTTGTATACCTGTTATCCCTGTCACATTTATAGGTGGGGTACACTGCTCAGCTATTGCTACTAACATGACATCAGAGCAGTAGCACAACTACACCTAGGCGCATGTACACATCTTGTGCTTGTCTCATTGCGGGTGTGAAACGTCGCTTATACGGTTGCTGATAAGGATGCGGCACGATAGTGTTACCAGTTATAGGTACTTGTATACTTGGGGCGACTTTCCTCTTTGTAGATGGTCACGTTGATCTGTTGTTGCTACTGTATAGTCTCAAGTAATGGAACTACGAATTATAGGGGGTACTGCACCTGTTGCCTTTTTGTCAGCAGGTGGGGTGCACTGCATTATAGTTGTTGCGGGCACGTTGTATACATTGCTTATGCTATCGTTACGTTATACGTTAACTCATCGGTCGTTATGCAGGTAATTTCTTCTCATAGACTGCATGTTGAGTTTCGGTTATTGGTATTGTTTAACTACAGTCCTTTCATGTAACATGTCCTAATTGTTGCCTTCGGTTTGTTGGTTTTTTCCCTTTCGTCCTGGGATAAGCATGTCAGGTCATTGTGGTAGGTATCAATTAGTGAGAGCGGAATCTGTTGGCAAGAGTCACGTGGTGGTTATGCACCTTAGGAGTGGTTGTGGCTTCTGGAAGCTGAAGGTTCGGCAGAGGTTTTCCCAGTTACACGGGTACGTTCTGGTGGCTGTCATGTGTGAGCAATGGACGTGGGACAGTTGGTGCCTCATTTCAGTAAGCATAAATACTACACTTCTTCCCTAAGAATGTTAGTGTTTTGCCCCCTTAAGGTGTACCCTCGGCGGAGGCACAGGCACACCTCTAGCCGGGGTATAAGTGAGGTAGGTGTTTTTCTCTTGCTCCCTTAGATGTATGTGTCAGTAGTAGGGATACATCCGCTCGTGTCAGTCAAGCTTAGTTAGGTAGGTATACGTTCTACTCGCACAGAAGGCCTTGACTATAACTTCCGTACGGCTGGAGATATTTCATTACCTGGTCACATATTACAGGTCGGGATAGGAGGACTGGATAGGAGGTCGGGATAGGAGGTCTGGATAGGAGGTCGGGATAGAAGGTCGGGATAGAAGGTCGAGATAGGAGGTGGAGATATGAGGACGGGATAGGAGGTCGAGATAGGAGGTCGAGATAGGCGGTCGAGATAGGAGATCGAAATAGGAGGAAGGGATAGGAGGTCGAGATAGGAGGACGGTATAGGTCAAGATAGGAGGTCGAGATAGGAGGACGGGATAGGTCAAGATAGGAGGTCGAGATAGGAGGTCAAGATAGGAGGTCGATATAGGAGGATGGGAGCGCTGCGGAATCTGTAGACGCTATATAAATAAAATTATTATTATTATTATATAGGAGGTCGGGATAGGAGGTCGGGATAGGAGGTCGGGATAGGAGGTCGGGATAGGAGGTTGGGATAGGAGGAGAGGATAGGAGGTCAGGATAGGAGGTCGGGATAGGAGGTCTGGATAGGAGGTCGGGATAGAAGGTCGGGATAGAAGGTCGAGATAGGAGGTGGAGATATGAGGACGGGATAGGAGGTCGAGATAGGAGGTCGAGATAGGCGGTCGAGATAGGAGATCGAAATAGGAGGAAGGGATAGGAGGTCGAGATAGGAGGACGGTATAGGTCAAGATAGGAGGTCGAGATAGGAGGACGGGATAGGTCAAGATAGGAGGTCGAGATAGGAGGTCAAGATAGGAGGTCGATATAGGAGGATGGGAGCGCTGCGGAATCTGTAGACGCTATATAAATAAAATTATTATTATTATTATATAGGAGGTCGGGATAGGAGGTTGGGATAGGAGGTCGGGATAGGAGGTCGGGATAGGAGGTTGGGATAGGAGGAGAGGATAGGAGGTCAGGATAGGAGGTCAGGATAGGAGGAGGAGATATGAGGTCGAGATAGGAGGTCGGGATAGGAGGTCGAGATAGGAGGACTGGATGGGAGGTCAGGAAAGGAGGTCGGGATGGGAGGTCAAGATATGAGGTCGGGATGGGAGGTCGGGATGGGAGGACGGGATGGGAGGACGGGATGGGAGGACGGGATAGGAGGTCAGGATAGGAGGTCGGGACAGGAGGTCAAGATATGAGGACAGGATGGGAGGTCGGGATAGGAAGTTGGGATGGGAGGTCGAGATAAGAGGTTGAGATAGGAGGACGGGATAGGAGGTCGGGATAGGAGGACAGGATAGGAGGACTGGATAGGAGGACGGGTTAGGAGGTCGAGATAGGAGGTCGGGATAGGAGGACTGGATAGGAGGACGGGATAGGAGGACGAGATAGGAGGTCGGGATAGGAGGTCGTGGTATGAATTCGGCATAGGAGGACAGGATATGGGGTTGGGATATGAGAACAATATATGAGGACGGGATATGAAGTCAAAAGTTTCCTCCTTTGTTGATTTTCCTCCACAACAAGGATCAGGAAGGAAAAACCGGGCAACGCCGGGTACTCAGCTAGTTTAAATAAACAATGATAATTCTATGTAATATAAATAATAAATAATGATAATTCTATGTAATATAAATAATAAACAATGATAATTCTATGTAATATAAATAATAAATAATGATAATTCTATGTAATATAAATAATAAATAATGATAATTCTATGTAATATAAATAATAAACAATGATAATTCTATGTAATATTATTAATAAATAATGATAATTCTATGTAATATAAATAATAAACAATGATAATTCTATGTAATATAAATAATAAATGATAATTCTATGTAATATAAATAATAAATAATGATAATTCTATGTAATGTAAATAATAAACAATGATAATTCTATGTAATATAAATAATAATGATAATTCTATGTAATGTAAATAATAATGATAATTCTATGTAATGTAAATAATAAACAATGATAATTCTATGTAATATAAATAATAAATAATGATAATTCTATGTAATATAAATAATAAATGATAATTCTATGTAATATAAATAATAAATAATGATAATTCTATGTAATGTAAATAATAAACAATGATAATTCTATGTAATATAAATAATAAATGATAATTCTATGTAATATAAATAATAAATAATGATAATTCTATGTAATGTAAATAATAAACAATGATAATTCTATGTAATATAAATAATAATGATAATTCTATGTAATGTAAATAATAATGATAATTCTATGTAATGTAAATAATAAACAATGATAATTCTATGTAATATAAATAATAAATGATAATTCTATGTAATATAAATAATAAACAATGATAATTCTATGTAATATAAATAATAAACAATGATAATTCTATGTAATATAAATAATAATGATAATTCTATGTAATGTAAATAGTAATGATAATTCTATGTAATGTAAATAATAATGATAATTCTATGTACCGTATATACTCGAGTATAAGCCGACCCGAGTATAAACCGAGACCCCTAATTTCAACCCAAAATCCCAGGAAAACTGGGACTCGAGTATAAGCCTAGGGTGGGAAATACCTCATCCCCCCATGTAATCATCCAGACCCGTCATTAACATCCTCATCATCATCCCCTTGTCATCATCCCACACATCCCCCCTTCATCATCCCCTTATCATCCCACACATCCCCCCTTCATCATCCCCTTGTCATCATCCCACACATCCCCCCTTCATCATCCCCTTATCATCCCACACATCCCCCCTTCATCATCCCCTTGTCATCATCCCACACATCCCCCCTTCATCATCCCCTTATCATCCCACACATCCCCCCTTCATCATCCCCTTGTAATCATCCCACACCCCCCCTTCATCATCCCCACCCCCCTTCATCATCCCCACACCCCCCCTTCATCATCCCCACCCCCCTTCATCATCCCCACACCCCCCCCTTCATCATCCTCTTCTCATCATTCGCCCTCAGTGGTCTTCAACCTGCGGACCTCCAGAGGTTTCAAAACTACAACTCCCAGCAAGCCCGGGCAGCCATCGGCTGTCCGGGCTTGCTGGGAGTTGTAGTTTTGAAACCTCCGGAGGTCCGCAGGTTGAAGACCACTGCGGCCTTCAACATCATCCAGCCCCCTCTCCCCCCCTTTAGTTCTGAGTACTCACCTCCGCTCGGCGCTGGTCCGGTCCTGCAGGGCTGTCCGGAGAGGAGGTGGTCCGGTGAGGAGGTGGTCCGGGCTGCTATCTTCACCGGGGGCGCCTCTTCTCCGCGCTTCCGGCCCGGAATAGAAGCGTTGCCTTGACAATGACGCAGAAGTACGTTGGCAATGAACGCACCTCTGCGTCGTTGTCACGGCAACGTGACTATTCTGAGGCCGGGCCCGAAGCGCTTAGAAGAGGCCTCCCCGATGAAGATAGCAGCCCGGAACCAGTATCCCACCGGACCACCTCCTCACCGGACAGTCCTGCAGGACCGGACCAGCGCCGAGCGGAGGTGAGTATTCAGAACTAAAGGGGGTGAGAGGGGGCTGGATGATGTTGAAGGCCGCAGTGGTCTTCAACCTGCGGGCCTCCGGAGGTTTCAAAACTACAACTCCCAGCAAGCCCGGACAGCTGATGGCTGCCCGGGCTTGCTGGGAGATGTAGTTTTGAAACCTCTGGAAGTCCGCATGTTGAAGGCCGCAGGTTGAAGACCACTGCGGGTGGGGGGAGTTCACTCGAGTATAAGCCGAGGGGGGTGTTTTCAGCACGAAAAATCGTGCTGAAAAACTCGGCTTATACTCGAGTATATACGGTAATATAAATAATAATGATAATTCTATGTAATATAAATAATAAATAATGATAATTCTATGTAATATAAATAATAAATAATGATAATTCTATGTAATATAAATAATAATGATAATTCTATGTAATATAAATAATAAATAATGATAATTCTATGTAATGTAAATAATAATGATAATTCTATGTAATGTAAATAATAAATAATGATAATTCTATGTAATGTAAATAATAAACAATGATAATTCTATGTAATATAAATAATAAACAATGATAATTCTATGTAATATAAATAATAAATAATGATAATTCTATGTAATATAAATGATAATTCTATGTAATATAAATAATAAATGATAATTCTATGTAATGTAAATAATAAATAATGATAATTCTATGTAATATAAATAATAAACAATGATAATTCTATGTAATGTAAATAATAATGATAATTCTATGTAATGTAAATAATAAATAATGATAATTCTATGTAATGTAAATAATAAACAATGATAATTCTATGTAATATAAATAATAATGATAATTCTATGTAATATAAATAATAAATAATGATAATTCTATGTAATATAAATGATAATTCTATGTAATATAAATAATAAATGATAATTCTATGTAATGTAAATAATAAATAATGATAATTCTATGTAATATAAATAATAAACAATGATAATTCTATGTAATATAAATAATAATGATAATTCTATGTAATGTAAATAATAAATAATGATAATTCTATGTAATATAAATAATAATAATTCTATGTAATATAAATAATAAATAATGATAATTCTATGTAATGTAAATAATAAACAATGATAATTCTATGTAATATAAATAATAAACAATGATAATTCTATGTAATATAAATAATAAATAATGATAATTCTATGTAATATAAATAATAATGATAATTCTATGTAATGTAAATAATAAATAATGATAATTCTATGTAATATAAATAATAAATAATGATAATTCTATGTAATATAAATAATAAACAATGATAATTCTATGTAATATAAATAATAATGATAATTCTATGTAATATAAATAATAATGATAATTCTATGTAATATAAATAATAAATAATGATAATTCTATGTAATATAAATAATAAATAATGATAATTCTATGTAATATAAATAATAAACAATGATAATTCTATGTAATATAAATAATAAATGTTAATTCTATGTAATATTAATAATAAATAATGATAATTCTATGTAATATGAATAATAAATAATGATAATTCTATGTAATATAAATAATAAATGATAATTCTATGTAATATAAATAATAAATAATGATAATTCTATGTAATGTAAATAATAAATAATGATAATTCTATGTAATATAAATAATAAATGATAATTCTATGTAATATAAATAATAAATAATGATAATTCTATGTAATATAAATAATAAATAATGATAATTCTATGTAATATAAATAATAAATGATAATTCTATGTAATATAAATAATAAATAATGATAATTCTATGTAATGTAAATAATAAACAATGATAATTCTATGTAATATAAATAATAATGATAATTCTATGTAATGTAAATAATAATGATAATTCTATGTAATGTAAATAATAAATAATGATAATTCTATGTAATATAAATAATAATGATAATTCTATGTAATATAAATAATAAATAATGATAATTCTATGTAATGTAAATAATAAACAATGATAATTCTATGTAATATAAATAATAAATAATGATAATTCTATGTAAAATAAATAATAAACAATGATAATTCTATGTAATATAAATAATAAATAATGTTAATTCTATGTAATATTAATAATAAATAATGATAATTCTATGTAATATGAATAATAAATAATGATAATTCTATGTAATATAAATAATAAATGATAATTCTATGTAATATAAATAATGAATAATGATAATTCTATGTAATGTAAATAATAAATAATGATAATTCTATGTAATATAAATAATAAATGATAATTCTATGTAATGTAAATAATAAATAATGATAATTCTATGTAATGTAAATAATAAACAATGATAATTCTATGTAATATAAATAATAAATAATGATAATTCTATGTAATATAAATAATAAACAATGATAATTCTATGTAATATAAATAATAAATAATGTTAATTCTATGTAATGTAAATAATAAATAATGATAATTCTATGTAATGTAAATAATAAACAATGATAATTCTATGTAATATAAATAATAAATAATGATAATTCTATGTAATATAAATAATAATGATAATTCTATGTAATATAAATAATAAATAATGATAATTCTATGTAATGTAAATAATAAACAATGATAATTCTATGTAATATAAATAATAAATAATGATAATTCTATGTAATGTAAATAATAAACAATGATAATTCTATGTAATATAAATAATAATGATAATTCTATGTAATATAAATAATAAATAATGATAATTCTATGTAATATAAATAATAAACAATGATAATTCTATGTAATATAAATAATAAATAATGATAATTCTATGTAATATGAATAATAAATAATGATAATTCTATGTAATATAAATAATAAATGATAATTCTATGTAATATAAATAATAAATAATGATAATTCTATGTAATGTAAATAATAAATAATGATAATTCTATGTAATGTAAATAATAAATGATAATTCTATGTAATATAAATAATAAATAATGATAATTCTATGTAATATAAATAATAAATAATGATAATTCTATGTAATATGAATAATAAATAATGATAATTCTATGTAATGTAAATAATTAATAATGATAATTCTATGTAATATAAATAATAAATGATAATTCTATGTAATATAAATAATAAATAATGATAATTCTATGTAATGTAAATAATTAATAATGATAATTCTATGTAATATAAATAATAATGATAATTCTATGTAATGTAAATAATAATGATAATTCTATGTAATGTAAATAATAAATAATGATAATTCTATGTAATGTAAATAATAAATAATGATAATTCTATGTAATATTAATAATAAATAATGATAAATCTCTGTAATGTAAATAATAAACAATGATAATTCTATGTAATATAAATAATAAACAATGATAATTCTATGTAATGTAAATAATAAACAATGATAATTCTATATAATATAAATAATAATGATAATTCTATGTAATGTAAATAATAATGATAATTCTATGTAATGTAAATAATAAATAATGATAATTCTATGTAATATAAATAATAAACAATGATAATTCTATGTAATATAAATAATAATGATAATTCTATGTAATGTAAATAATAAACAATGATAATTCTATGTAATATAAATAATAAATAATGATAATTCTATGTAATATAAATAATAAATAATGATAATTCTATGTAATGTAAATAATAAACAATGAAAATTCTATGTAATATAAATAATAATGATAATTCTATGTAATGTAAATAATAAATAATGATAATTCTATGTAATATAAATAATAATGATAATTCTATGTAATGTAAATAATAAATAATGATAATTCTATGTAATATAAATAATAAATAATGATAATTCTATGTAATATAAATAATAATGATAATTCTATGTAATATAAATAATAATGATAATTCTATGTAATATAAATAATAAATAATGATAATTATATGTAATATAAATAATAAACAATGATAATTATATGTAATGTAAATAATAAATAATGATAATTCTATGTAATATGAATAATAAATAATGATAATTATATGTAATATGAATAATAAATAATGATAATTCTATGTAATATAAATAATAAACAATGATAATTCTATGTAATATAAATAATAAACAATGATAATTCTATGTAATATAAATAATAAATAATGATAATTCTATGTAATATAAATAATAATGATAATTCTATGTAATATAAATAATAAATGAATTCAGGTAGAAAGCAGACATGGCCGCACATCTACAATCTTGTATAATGATCTGATTGCTTCTCAGCATAATATCGAAAACTAACAGGTTGTTATTATACATTTTTGATCAAAAAGTACAAGCCCACTCGCCACATCAAGGCCACCTATTCAGAGTGGGTCCCTAACGTCCCTAGCATAAAATGGCGCAGCACCGAGCGGCGACCACCACCGCCACGACACAGATGCCCACAGGGGGGGGGAGGGTCCCACTGGCAGAGCGGCCCCAATGCCTCTCAAACCAGTCTATGGGCCGCACCCCCCCCCCACAGACACGGCACCACGGCAGCGACGGACGCCGCCCCGCACCACACCAGTGTGAACAAGGTGTAAAGGCTCACTTACCTTGCTCTCCCAGTCAGACTGGGAGGCTGCTAGGAGTGAAATGGCCCTAGTGTGGCTAATTACCACCTATATAGGTTTGGGCTGAGGGGGTGGGGAAGAGTGCAGCACATGTTCAAAAAAAAAAAAAGGAAGGATAGAAATCACAATATGAATTCGGGTAGAATACAGACATGGTCGCACATCTACAATCTTGTATAATGATCTGATTGCTTCTCAGCATAATATCAAAAACTAACAGGTTGTTATTATACATTTTTGATCAAAAAGTACAAGCCCACTCGCCACGTCAAGGCCACCTAGAGTGGGTCCCTAACGTCCCTAGCATAAAATGGCGTAGCACCAGGCGGCGACCACCACCGCCGCGACATAGACTGGTTTGAGAGGCATCGGGGCCGCTCTGCCAGTGGGTCGCTCCCCCCCCCCGTGGGCATCTGTGTCGCGGCGGTGGTGGTCGCCGCCCAGTGCTACGCCATTTTATGCTAGGGACGTTAGGGACTCACTCTGGATAGGTGGCCTTGATGTGGCGAGTGGGCTTGTACTTTTTGATCAAAAATGTATAATAACAACCTGTTAGTTTTTAATATTGTGCTGAGAAGCGATCAGATCATTATACAAGATTGTAGATGTGCGACCATGTCTGTTTTCTACTCGAATTCATAAATAATAAATAAAATAAATAATAAATAATTATATAAATATATAATATAATATAAATAATAATGATAATTCTATGTAATGTAAATAATAATGATAATTCTATGTAATGTAAATAATAAACAATGATAATTCTATCTAATATAAATAATAAACAATGATAATTCTATGTAATATAAATAATGATAATTCTATGTAATATAAATAATAAATAATGATAATTCTATGTAATATAAATAATAAATAATGATAATTCTATGTAATATAAATAATAAATAATGATAATTCTATGTAATATAAATAATAAATAATGATAATTCTATGTAATATAAATAATAATGATAATTCTATGTAATATAAATAATAAATAATGATAATTCTATGTAATATAAATAATAAACAATGATAATTCTATGTAATATAAATAATCATAATTCTATGTAATATAAATAATAAATAATGATAATTCTATATAATATAAATAATAATGATAATTCTATGTAATATAAATAATAAATAATGATAATTCTATGTAATATAAATAATAAATAATGATAATTCTATGTAATATAAATAATAAATAATGATAATTCTATGTAATATAAATAATAAATAATGATAATTCTATGTAATATAAATAATAAACAATGATAATTCTATGTAATATAAATAATGATAATTCTATGTAATATAAATAATAAATAATGATAATTCTATATAATATAAATAATAATGATAATTCTATGTAATATAAATAATAAATAATGATAATTCTATGTAATATAAATAATAAATAATGATAATTCTATATAATATAAATAATAATGATAATTCTATGTAATATAAATAATAAATAATGATTATTCTATGTAATATAAATAATGATAATTCTATGTAATATAAATAATAAATAATGATAATTCTATGTAATATAAATAATAAATAATGATAATTCTATATAATATAAATAATAATGATAATTCTATGTAATATAAATAATAAACAATGATAATTCTATGTAATATAAATAATGATAATTCTATGTAATATAAATAATAAATAATGATAATTCTATGTAATATAAATAATAATGATAATTCTATGTAATATAAATAATAAATAATGATAATTCTATGTAATATAAATAATAATGATAATTCTATGTAATATAAATAATAATGATAATTCTATGTAATATAAATAATAAACAATGATAATTCTATGTAATATAAATAATAATGATAATTCTATGTAATATAAATAATAAATAATGATAATTCTATGTAATATAAATAATAAATAATGATAATTCTATGTAATATAAATAATAATGATAATTCTATGTAATATAAATAATAAATAATGATAATTCTATGTAATATAAATAATAATGATAATTCTATGTAATATAAATAATAAATAATGATAATTCTATGTAATATAAATAATAATGATAATTCTATGTAATATAAATAATAATGATAATTCTATGTAATATAAATAATAAACAATGATAATTCTATCTAATATAAATAAATAATAATGATAATTCTATGTAATATAAATAATAAATAATGATAATTCTATGTAATATAAATAATAAATAATGATAATTCTATGTAATATAAATAATAAATAATGATAATTCTATGTAATATAAATAATAAATGATAATTCTATGTAATATAAATAAATAATAATGATAATTCTATGTAATATAAATAATAAATACCGTATATACTCGAGTATAAGCCGACCCGAGTATAAGCCGAGACCCCTAATTTCAACCCAAAATCCCAGGAAAAGTTATTGACTCGAGTATAAGCCTAGGGTGGGAAATACCTCATCCCCCCCTGTCATCATCCAGACCCGTCATTAACATCCTCATCATCCCCTTGTCATCATCCCACACATCCCCTTATCATCCCACACATCCCCCCTTCATCATCCCCTTGTCATCATCCCACACATCCCCCCTTCATCATCCCCTTGTCATCATCCCACACATCCCCTTATCCCACACATCCCCCCTTCATCATCCCCTTATCATCCCACACATCCCCCCCTTCATCATCCCCTTGTAATCATCCCACACATCCCCCCTTCATCATCCCCTTGTCATCATCCCACACATCCCCCCTTCATCATCCCCTTGTCATCATCCCACACATCCCCTTATCCCACACATCCCCCCTTCATCATCCCCTTATCATCCCACACATCCCCCCCTTCATCATCCCCTTGTAATCATCCCACACACCCCCCCTTCATCATCCCCACCCCCCTTCATCATCCCCACACCCCCCCCCCCCCTTCATCATCCTCTTCTCATCATTCGCCCTCAGTGGTCTTCAACCTGCGGACCTCCAGAGGTTTCAAAACTACAACTCCCAGCAAGCCCGGGCAGCCATCGGCTGTCCGGGCTTGCTGGGAGTTGTAGTTTTGAAACCTCCGGAGGTCCGCAGGTTGAAGACCACTGCGGCCTTCAACATGCGGACCTCCAGAGGTTTCAAAACTACAACTCCCAGCAAGCCCGGGCAGCCATCGGCTGTCCGGGCTTGCTGGGAGTTGTAGTTTTGAAACCTCCGGAGGTCCGCAGGTTGAAGACCACTGCGGCCTTCAACATCATCCAGCCCCCTCTCACCCCCTTTAGTTCTGAGTACTCACCTCCGCTCGGCGCTGGTCCGGTCCTGCAGGGCTGTCCGGTGAGGAGGTGGTCCGGTGAGGAGGTGGTCCGGGCTGCTATCTTCACCGGGGGCGCCTCTTCTCCGCGCTTCCGGCCCGGAATAGAGCCGTTGCCTTAACAACGACGTATCTGCGTCGTTGTCAAGGCAACGTGACTATTCTGAGGCCGGGCCCGAAGCGCGGAGAAGAGGCCTCCCCGGTGAAGATAGCAGCCCGGACCACCTCCTCACCGGACCACCTCCTCACCGGACAGCCCTGCAGGACCGGACCAGCGCCGAGCGGAGGTGAGTACTCAGAACTAAAGGGGGTGAGAGGGGGCTGGATGATGTTGAAGGCCGCAGTGGTCTTCAACCTGCGGACCTCCGGAGGTTTCAAAACTACAACTCCCAGCAAGCCCGGACAGCCGATGGCTGCCCGGGCTTGCTGGGAGTTGTAGTTTTGAAACCTCTGGAGGTCCGCAGGTTGAAGACCACTGCGGGTGGGGGAGTTCACTCGAGTATAAGCCGAGGGGGGTGTTTTCAGCACGAAAAATCGTGCTGAAAAACTCGGCCTATACTCGAGTATATACGGTAATGATAATTCTATGTAATATGAATAATAAATAATGATAATTCTATGTAATATAAATAATAAATGATAATTCTATGTAATATAAATAAATAATAATGATAATTCTATGTAATATAAATAATAAATAATGATAATTCTATGTAATATAAATAATAATGATAATTCTATGTAATGTAAATAATAAATAATGATAATTCTATGTAATATAAATAATAAATAATGATAATTCTATGTAATATAAATAATAAACAATGATAATTCTATGTAATATAAATAATAAACAATGATAATTCTATGTAATATAAATAATAAACAATGATAATTCTATGTAATATAAATAATAAATGATAATTCTATGTAATATAAATAATAAATAATGATAATTCTATGTAATATAAATAATAATGATAATTCTATGTAATATAAATAATAAATAATGATAATTCTATGTAATATAAATAATAAATGATAATTCTATGTAATATAAATAATAAATAATGATAATTCTATGTAATATAAATAATAAATAATGATAATTCTATATAATATAAATAATAAATAATGATAATTCTATGTAATATAAATAATAAATAATGATAATTCTATGTAATATAAATAATAAATAATGATAATTCTATGTAATATAAATAATAAACAATGATAATTCTATGTAATATAAATAATAAATAATGATAATTCTATATAATATAAATAATAAATAATGATAATTCTATGTAATATGAATAATAAATAATGATAATTCTATGTAATATAAATAATAAACAATGATAATTCTATGTAATATAAATAATAAATAATGATAATTCTATATAATATAAATAATAAACAATGATAATTCTATGTAATATAAATAATAAATAATGATAATTCTATGTAATATGAATAATAAATAATGATAATTCTATGTAATATAAATAATAAACAATGATAATTCTATGTAATATAAATAATAAATAATGATAATTCTATATAATATAAATAATAAACAATGATAATTCTATGTAATATAAATAATAAATAATGATAATTCTATGTAATATGAATAATAAATAATGATAATTCTATGTAATATAAATAATAAACAATGATAATTCTATGTAATATAAATAATAAATAATGATAATTCTATGTAATATAAATAATAAATAATGATAATTCTATGTAATATAAATAATAAACAATGATAATTCTATGTAATATAAATAAATAATAATGATAATTCTATGTAATATAAATAATAATGATAATTCTATGTAATATAAATAATAAACAATGATAATTCTATGTAATATAAATAAATAATAATGATAATTCTATGTAATATAAATAATAAATAATGATAATTCTATGTATAATAAGTTTACTGATTAGATTTATTATATATTATATTCTTTTATTCTCTATGGACGTTCATGTCCTTTATTACATCATCTGAGCCCATTCAGCAATGTATTTTGTCACAGAGGGTTAACACTTAAAGCTGGGGGTGGAGCAAACACCATGTGACATATAAAGCCGGGTCACGTGATCTGACAAACATGGCTGCCTGCAGGAGATCCAGCACAAGTATGTCCTGAATATAACATTAGCTGTGTATTATATATGTTATACCCTGTATATATTATATATACTGTATGTTATACCCTGTATATATTATATATACTGTATGTTATACCCTGTATATATTATATATACTGTATGTTATACCCTGTATATATTATATACTGTATGTTATACCCTGTATATATTATATACTGTATGTTATACCCTGTATATATTATATACTGTATGTTATACCCTGTATATGATATATACTGTATGTTATACCCTGTATATATTATATACTGTATGTTATACCCTGTATATTATATATACTGTATGTTATACCCTGTATATGATATATACTGTATGTTATACCCTGTATATATTATATATACTGTATGTTATGCCCTGTATATATTATATATACTGTATGTTATGCCCTGTATATTATATGTACTGTATGTTATACCCTGTATATATTATATACTGTATGTTATGCCCTGTATATATTATATACTGTATGTTATGCCCTGTATATTATATATACTGTATGTTATGCCCTGTATATATTATATATACTGTATGTTATGCCCTGTATATTATATGTACTGTATGTTATACCCTGTATATATTATATATACTGTATGTTATACCCTGTATATATTATATATACTGTATGTTATACCCTGTATATATTATATATACTGTATGTTATACCCTGTATATATTATATATACTGTATGTTATGCCCTGTATATTATATGTACTGTATGTTATGCCCTGTATATTA